>NC_034188.2:77719478-78019478 GCF_002021735.2 Oncorhynchus kisutch | reverse complement strand
AGAGAAGAGAGAAGACGGGCCAGATATAGAGAGAGAAGAGATAAGACAGGCCAGATATAGACAGAGAAAAGAGAAGACAGGCCAGATATAGACAGAGAAGAGAGAATAGAGGCCAGATATAGACAGAGAAGAGAGAATACAGGCCATATATATACAGAGAAGAGAGAAGACGGGCCAGATATAGAGAGAGAAGAGATAAGACAGGCCAGATATAGACAGAGAAAAGAGAAGACAGGCCAGATATAGACAGAGAAGAGAGAATAGAGGCCAGATATAGACAGAGAAGAGAGAAGACAGGCCAGATATAGACAGAGAAGAGAGAAGACAGGCCAGATATAGACAGAGAAGAGAGAATAGAGGCCATATATATACAGAGAAGAGAGAAGACGGGCCAGATATAGACAGAGAAGAGATAAGACAGGCCAGATATAGACAAAGAAAGGAGAAGACAGGACAGATAGACAGAGAAGAGAGAAGACAGAGAAGAGAGGAGACAGAACAGATATAGACAAAGAAGAGAGAAGACAGGACAGATATAGACAGAGAAGAGAGAATAAAGGCCATATATATACAGAGAAGAGAGAAGACGGGCCAGATACAGACATAGAAGAGATAAGACAGGACAGATATAGACAGAGAAGAGAGGAGACAGGACAGATATAGACAGAGAAGAGAGAAGACAGAGAAGACAGGAGACAGAACAGATATAGACAGAGAAGAGAGAAGACAGGACGGATATAGACAGAGAAGAGAGAAGACAGGACAGATATAGATAGAGAAGAGAGAAGACAGGACAGATATAGACAGAGAAGAGAAAAGACAGGCCAGATATAGACAGAGAAGAGAGAATACAGGCCATATATATACAGATAAGAGAGAAGACGGGCCAGATATAGACAGAGAAGAGATAAGACAGGCCAGATATAGACAAAGAAAGGAGAAGACAGGACAGATAGACAGAGAAGAGAGAAGACAGAGAAGAGAGGAGACAGAACAGATATAGACAGAGAAGAGAGAAGCCAGGACAGATATAGATAGAGAAGAGAGAAGACAGGACAGATATAGACAGAGAAGAGAGAAGACAGGACAGATATAGACAGAGAAGAGAGAAGACAGGACAGATATAGATAGAGAAGAGAGAAGACAGGACAGATATAGACAGAGAAGAGAGAAGACAGGACAGATATAGACAGAGAAGAGAAAAGACAGGCCAGATATAGATAGAGAAGAGAGAAGACAGAGAAGAGAGAAGACAGGACAGATATAGACAGAGAAGAGAGAAGACAGGACACATATAGAGAAGCAGATCAGATAAAGACAGTAGGCTATGGAAGACCTGAAGGGTGATGGAATGGAACGGTCCAACTGAAGCATCAGTGTGAAGGTCAGTGAAGTTCACTGATTGTATGGCTGGTTTATAGGTGCAATCATAAAATGTGTAAAGAGCATATGGGAATATCAAATAATAAAAAAATGAAGACTATGATTTACTACTTGGTTGTCTTTCTTTTTTGTTCCATAAGCATTCCTCAACATGTGCTCATGTTGGGTTCCTGGTGTACTGTAGGTCCCCCAGAGCCTCTCACCTGGCTGCCCTCTCTCTGCCAGAAGATAGCAGGTTGAGGGTTTCCTGTTGCCTCACACTGGAAGGTGACGGTCCTCCCCACTGCCACCACCTGGTTCCTGGGCCGCACCACAAACACAGGGGGCACTAGAGGACAGGCATGGGGACAGTTAGCTAACATACTGACACAGCATCGCATATCACATACATCAGACAGAGATATCAGACATTACAATTAATATCCTGGTCTGGCTCATTTGAATGGAAAACAAAGGAATTTGAATGTTACAGTTATGGGCTCTGTATTCAAATGAGCTGTGGTTAAGGATTCAGGTTGTCTCTTTTTAGAGTAGACTTTTCTGGTTGCTCGTATGTGGACTGAAAGTCAGTCCAATCCATAATGCAGGCCGTGTATATATTAACAGCTAATGAATAGAGAAAACAGGAGTGTGGCCCCATGTGGGTCTCTACATTAGCATGGGCAAGGACACAGACCAATAATATTTACATGGACATGGGGGATCTGTAGGAGCATCCTGGACCAGGCCCAGCCATCTTAATGACAAACTGTTTCAGAGTGAAGCGCTTGTGTTGCCTCCCAACGCCACACACAGTGACATCGGGCCTCGCTGTGCTAATAGGCCTGTGTGGAGGGACACAGCCTGAATGCTGAGGGCCAGCGGCCGTGTGAATTACACCTTCATCTCTGAGGACAGCAGGTACGTAACAGAATATTACTACGCTCCAAACATCTTAACGCTGATACGGACCACGTAATACATCCATTAAAGAAATCTGCAGCCTGTCACTCCACATTCAGACACAATTTGTCCACAGTTAAAATGGGATATTTGGTAATGCATAAAGTAACACAACAAGGTGTAGAAAAATAATATCATGAAATGATTTGCTTTTACCTTGGATAACAGATTTTTACCCATTAATGTCCTTTTGTCACTGTTGCCATTGACAAGTGAAACATGAGTGCTGATTGGTGGGTGGAGGGTGATGGGAGGAGGATGGAGGGGGGTGGTGCTGTGACAGCTTCCTGTCTCTGTCAGGGCATCAGGGTGAATAGGTGACAGGTGACATTTCAACTTACCAGAAAGGACTGGAAGGAAACAGAAAGACGACAGAACAACACACAAGGCCAGAGATGAATAAATAAATCATAAACAACACCATGAAATAAATGAACATGACACAAAGACAACAGATAAGGAAGGCAACAATAGGATGTTTCATGGGTTAAAATAGTAATGGCATTGTCACTGAATGAATTTGAGACATGGCATGTGGGACCAGTCCAGTGGGAAATGAAGAACATTGGTGACTCATTACATTATGTCAAAATAATGCAAACAACCAATGAATAGCAACAACAAACACACTTTTCAACAGTACATCATGATGTACATCATTACACCCAGACACTTTTCAACAGTACATCATGATGTACATCATTACACCCAGACACTTTTCAACAGTACATCATGATGTACATCATTACACCCAGACACTTTTCAAAGTACATCATGACGTACATCATTACACCCAGACACTTTTCAACAGTACATCATGAAGTACATCATTACACCCAGACACTTTTCAACAGTACATCATGATGTACATCATTACACCCAGACACTTTTCAACAGTACATCATGACGTACATCATTACACCCAGACACTTTTCAACAGTACATCATGACGTACATCATTACACCCAGACACTTTTCAACAGTACATCATGATGTACATCATTACACCCAGACACTTTTCAACAGTACATCATGACGTACATCATTACACCCAGACACTTTTCAACAGTACATCATGACGTACATCATTACACCCAGACACTTTTCAACAGTACATCATGATGTACATCATTACACCCAGACACTTTTCAACAGTACATCATGACGTACATCATTACACCCAGACACTTTTCAACAGTACATCATGATGTACATCATTACACCCAGACACTTTTCAACAGTACATCATGATGTACATCATTACACCCAGACACTTTTCAACAGTACATCATGACGTACCCCCCTCTCTGGCCATGTACTTTTCAACAGTACATCATGACGTACATCATTACACCCAGACACTTTTCAACAGTACATCATGATGTACATCATTACACCCAGACACTTTTCAACAGTACATCATGATGTACATCATTACACCCAGACACTTTTCAACAGTACATCATGATGTACATCATTACACCCAGACACTTTTCAACAGTACATCATGACGTACATCATTACACCCAGACACTTTTCAACAGTACAACATGATGTACATCATTACACCCAGACACTTTTCAACAGTACATCATGACGTACATCATTACACTCAGACACTTTTCAACAGTACATCATGATGTACATCATTACACCCAGACACTTTTCAACAGTACATCATGATGTACATCATTACACCCAGACACTTTTCAACAGTACTCTCAGCATGACGCTGTTCAAAGCGTCTGTGTTTACCCATGTCTCCTCAGGAGCACATATTAAAAAGAAACATGAACAACTAAACAAAAACATCATTAACCTCTCCTCTCCTCTCCTCTCCTCTCCTCTCCTCTCCTCTCCTCTCCTCTCCTCTCCTCTCCTCTCCTCTCCTCTCCTCTCCTCTCCTCTCCTCTCCTCTCCTCTCCTCTCCTCTCCTCTCCTCTCCTCTCTATCTCTTGACTAATGAGGTTTTAGAGTCTCCTGAGGGCCAGCAACTTCGCACAGCCCCTCTCCAACCACTAAGGGTATAGCCTTGCATATGGACAACTATGCCATAAAAACACAAGGTGAATGTTAACTGTTACTCTCTGGCCATAAATCTTCCCTAGCCAATCAGAAACCTTATCTAATCTGTCTGCCTCAAACGGCTCCCACAGAAACATAACGCTGTCAATCAGAGTAATGATCCTTCCCCACCTATCACATGCTGTAAAATGCAGATAATCCTTACTTGAAAAGGTTCCAGAGGAAGAGGGTATCTGTGTGTCGGACCAAGGAGGAATCGCTGTATCTCACACACACATGAGCACAAGCACTCGCATGCACACACCCACCCATACACCTACACAAGACCACATTCAGCAAACACACCCATAAAGATACACACCCTCACTCACCTCCATTCATATGTGTCTAAGCCTTTAATGAGGTAACCCTACCTCTACCATGCTGCTGTGATCACAGTGGTGGACCTGGAACCAGGGGGGAGAGGTCAGCTCTAAGCCTGTCTGGGTCACAACTGTGTGGGGGATAGGAAGCCATGCAGTGCTGGGGCGTGTGTGTGTTTGTGTGTGTCAGGCTCTATCTGTGTTGTGATCAGAGGGAGTTGGGGGGAGGGGACCAGAGAGCAGTGTAGCCCCCTGCCCACTGGGGGGTCTGTTGTGTGCCAGGAACCCGTGTAGAGTGGTTCATAGGGATTGGAGTAGGCCTGCTGCTGTTCATAGGGCTCATATTAGCCCTGGGAGAGAAATACATGCTAAGTCTGATTAATAGGAGCTCCCACTAGGAGGACTGTGTGTGTGTTAGCGTGTGTGTAGGTCTGTAAACTCTCATTCACTGGCTGCTTAGGCCTGCCCTGATACTCCACAACAAGCCCATAAGCAGGCTGTATGTGCATTGGCATGCTGTAACCATCACAAGGCTGTATGTGCATTGGCATGCTGTAACCATCACAAGGCTGTATGTGCATTGGCATGCTGTAACCATCACAAGGCTGTATGTGCATTGGCATGCTGTAACCATCACAAGGCTGTATGTGCATTGGCATGCTGTAACCATCACAAGGCTGTATGTGCATTGGCATGCTGTAACCATCACAAGGCTGTATGTGCATTGGCATGCTGTAACCATCACAAGGCTGTATGTGCATTGGCATGCTGTAACCATCACAAGGCTGTATGTGATTATTATGGAAAACAGAAAGGAATGCTTCTATTTGGTTACATTTGTAACATGATTAAGATTGATATGATGTTGATATTTATAGGATAAAAAAAGATTCCTGACTGTGTGGTCTGGTAGAGAGAGACAGTGAGAGTATTGACTCTGTGGTCTGGTAGAGAGAGGTAATGAGTCCTGACTGTGTGGTCTGGTAGAGAGAGACAGTGAGAGTATTGACTGTGTGGTCTGGTAGAGAGAGACAGTGAGAGTATTGACTCTGTGGTCTGGTAGAGAGAGGTAATGAGTCCTGACTGTGTGGTCTGGTAGAGAGAGACAGTGAGAGTATTGACTGTGTGGTCTGGTAGAGAGAGACAGTGAGAGTATTGACTGTGTGGTCTGGTAGAGAGAGACAGTGAGAGTATTGACTGTGTGGTCTGGTAGAGAGAGACAGTGAGAGTATTGACTGTGTGGTCTGGTAGAGAGAGACAGTGAGAGTATTGACTGTGTGGTCTGGTAGAGAGAGACAGTGAGAGTATTGACTGTGTGGTCTGGTAGAGAGAGACAGTGAGAGTATTGACTGTGTGGTCTGGTAGAGAGAGACAGTGAGAGTATTGAATGTGTGGCCTGGTAGAGAGAGACAGTGAGAGTATTGATTGTGTGGCCTGGTAGAGAGAGACAGTGAGAGTATTGACTGTGTGGTCTGGTAGAGAGAGACAGTGAGAGTATTGACTGTGTGGTCTGGTAGAGAGAGACAGTGAGCGTATTGACTGTGTGGCCTGGTAGAGAGAGACAGTGAGAGTATTGACTATGTGGTCTGGTAGAGAGAGACAGTGAGCGTATTGACTGTGTGGCCTGGTAGAGAGAGACAGTGAGAGTATTGACTGTGTGGCCTGGTAGAGAGAGACAGTGAGAGTATTGACTGTGTGGTCTGGTAGAGAGAGACAGTGAGAGTATTGACTGTGTGGTCTGGTAGAGAGAGACAGTGAGAGTATTGACTGTGTGGTCTGGTAGAGAGAGACAGTGAGAGTATTGACTGTGTGGTCTGGTAGAGAGAGACAGTGAGAGTATTGACTGTGTGGTCTGGTAGAGAGAGACAGTGAGAGTATTGACTGTGTGGTCTGGTAGAGAGAGACAGTGAGAGTATTGACTGTGTGGTCTGGTAGAGATAGACAGTGAGAGTATTGACTGTGTGGTCTGGTAGAGAGAGACAGTGAGAGTATTGACTGTGTGGTCTGGTAGAGAGAGACAGTGAGAGTATTGACTGTGTGGTCTGGTAGAGAGAGACAGTGAGAGTATTGACTGTGTGGTCTGGTAGAGAGAGACAGTGAGAGTATTGACTGTGTGGTCTGGTAGAGAGAGACAGTGAGAGTATTGACTGTGTGGTCTGGTAGAGAGAGACAGTGAGAGTATTGACTGTGTGGTCTGGTAGAGAGAGACAGTGAGAGTATTGACTGTGTGGTCTGGTAGAGATAGACAGTGAGAGTATTGACTGTGTGGTCTGGTAGAGAGAGACAGTGAGAGTATTGACTGTGTGGTCTGGTAGAGAGAGACAGTGAGAGTATTGACTGTGTGGTCTGGTAGAGAGAGACAGTGAGAGTATTGACTGTGTGGTCTGGTAGAGAGAGACAGTGAGAGTATTGACTGTGTGGTCTGGTAGAGAGAGACAGTGAGAGTATTGACTGTATGGTCTGGTAGAGAGAGACAGTGAGAGTATTGACTGTGTGGTCTGGTCTCTAACAGCTTGTTCTGGGTTTACAGTATATCATCATCCTGCTTACTTCATTCATATGAGAACAGCTGATTAGGAGAAGGCTCTGCTGTGCACATTGTAGTGGGTGTATGACGTAGGTTCCTCTTTCTAACTCTCTCCGGTAGTTTAGGCAACACTTCTCCTATTCCAGTCCCTTTCCATGGGTTGTTAGTAAAGCCACTTTTGGTGCTTCCATTCCATTCAAGTCTTTTCCACAAATAAATCACAACTAATGGCAAAATGACCAGCGAAGAGAAGCCCACTGGTCCTCTGCATTGTTTTACCAGTGATACTAGCATACAGTATTCACATTCTAATGGTGAATATCCCCATATCCCCATGTAGTTTCCTTAACAAAACACAAACACAACCACAGAACCTATATCTGATATCTCAGTACTGAATGACTAAAGCTACACATTCTCATCTGGTGTAGATAAATGATTTTTACAATGAAACAGTAAATCTAACCAAGCCCATGGCCTGGACATTTATGTGTTTCTTACATCAATAAATGGAATATTTGACTTGCCGTGTTTATATGAGGTGTAACAGACAGGCAAACACGTGTGTAAAACAATAATTCACTGATTAAGTTAGTAATGAGAGCAGAGCAGTGAGAAAGATAAATATCTCTGGGCGCCACGGCACAATGCTGACATTGTTCACTGACGATCTGGCCATGAGAGGTGTGAAGAACAAAACCTCTGTCTGTCCATTCTGGAATGAATGGGCCAAACGAACCAGCACAAAACTCTTTTAACATTTCACTTTAGAGTCGTGATAAATTATTTAAACACTTTCGATTCAAGCAAAAACGATTCAAATGAATATACTGTTCACATAACATACTGTAATCACAAAAATATTGAATCATGTTTCATGCTACAGCTCGCAATACTGTGATGCTGTGAACTTTCCTTCTCGATGCAAGCCATGTTTAAATGGCCCTTCGGTACCCTCATCTGGGAGTTACTGGCAGAGCATTGAATTATCAGAACATTTACATGAATTCCACATAGAAGCAGACAATCTGATTTACTCCAGTGTAACACACCGTCTGAGCCAACCATTCACTACCACTGAAATTACATTAAACTGTCTAAGAAATCTTACGCAATGCATTAGCAACCTTCCTATCCTGACTGTTGTTAAAAAACATGTTACTTGTGTCTTAATCTATCCCTTTGTTTTTCTTCCCCCCATCTTGTGGTCCTCAGTGATCTGATGGGACACATGATTCTAGAATCGATAACATGTATGACAGATCAGTCATTCCATGTGCTAGCTCTCCTGACAAGCATCAGGCCGGTTGCAAATACAACATGACGGAATCTGCCACTGTTCTGCTTCTCTTTTTTCTCTCTCTCTCTTTCATTTGCCATCTACTCCTGTCTTGCCCTATTCAGACCTACAATTACCCAGCTTTTCATTCCTTAAGCTTGCCCATGTCCTGCAATTAGGAGCATACAATTTCCTGGCTTGGACGGTGGCCTGCTTGTCTTTAACTAGCTATCCTCTCTCCTTCCCTCCATCAGTGTCCAGGCCCTCCCTGGTCTCTCTGCCATCCGAGCTGGCCTCACCATGTCCCTGGTCAGGCTGACTGGAGATCAGAGATCAGTGCCAGAGGCTCTGTGACTCACACCCCACACTAAATGAAGCTTGGCATGGAGAGCTACGACTAAGGTTTTTTATATTTGTATATATAACTACGGTCTAGAGATTTCCTGATGGTATTATATGGTAGGGAAGAACTGGCTGTTTGGAGGACTTCATCGAGAGGTCAGAAAGGGCTTGGTAAAATGAGGACCGGGCTTGGTAAAATGAGGACCGGGCTTGGTAAAAGGAGGCTTTGATCCTATCGGCACAAACAAACCACAGTCACACATCTGTTGATTTCATTACTTTTTGGGGGAGATAACTTACCACGTCTTGCATGCCTCCTCTAATACAGGGTCTAACCTCATCCTGCATGCCTCCTCTAATACAGGGTCTAACCTCATCCTGCATGCCTCCTCTAATACAGGGTCTAACCTCATCCTGCATGCCTCCTCTAATACAGGGTCTAACCTCATCCTGCATGCCTCCTCTAATACAGGGTCTAACCTCATCCTGCATGCCTCCTCTAATACAGGGTCTAACCTCATCCTGCATGCCTCCTCTAATACAGGGTCTAACCTCATCCTGCATGCTTCCTCTAATACAGGGTCTAACCTCATCCTGCATGCTTCCTCTAATACAGGGCCTAACCTCATCCTGCATGCCTCCTCTAATACAGGGTCTAATACAGGGTCTAACCTCATCCTGCATGCTTCCTCTAATACAGGGTCTAACCTCATCCTGCATGCTTCCTCTAATACAGGGTCTAACCTCATCCTGCATGCCTCCTCTAATACAGGGTCTAATACAGGGTCTAACCTCATCCTGCATGCTTCCTCTAATACAGGGTCTAACCTCATCCTGCATGCTTCCTCTAATATAGGGTCTAACATCATCCTGCATGCTTCCTCTAATACAGGGTTTTACCTCATCCTGGATGCCTCCTCTAATACAGGGTCTAACCTCATCCTGCATGCCTCCTCTAATACAGGGTCTAACGTCATCCTGCATGCCTAGTCTAATACAGGGTCTAACCTCATCCTGCATGCCTCCTCTAATACAGGGTCTAACCTCATCCTGCATGCCTCCTCTAATACAGTGTCTAACCTCACCCTGCATGCTTCCTCTAATACAGGGTCTAACCTCATCCTGCATGCCTCCTCTAATACTGGGTCTAAAACAGTGTCTAACCTCATCCTGCATGCCTCCTCTAATACAGGGTCTAATACAGTGTCTAACCTCATCCTGCATGCCTCCTCTAATACAGGCTCGTACCTCATCCTGTATGCCTCCTCTAATACAGGGTCTAACCTCATCCTGCATGCTTCCTCTAATACAGGGTCTAACCTCATCCTGCATGCCTCCTCTAATACAGTGTCTAACCTCATCCTGCATGCTTCCTCTAATACAGGGTCTAACCTCATCCTGCATGCTTCCTCTAATACAGGGTCTAACCTCATCCTGCATGCCTCCTCTAATACAGGGTCTAACCTCATCCTGCATGCCTCCTCTAATACAGGGTCTAACCTCATCCTGCATGCCTCCTCTAATACAGGGTCTAACCTCATCCTGCATGCCTCATCCTGCATGCTTCCTCTAATACAGGGTCTAACCTCCTCTAATACAGGGTCTAACCTCATCCTGCATGCTTCCTCTAATACAGGGTTTTACCTCATCCTGCATGCTTCCTCTAATACAGGGTCTAACCTCATCCTGCATGCCTCCTCTAATACAGGGTCTAATACAGGGTCTAACGTCATCCTGCATGCTTCCTCTAATACAGGGTCTAACCTCATCCTGCATGCTTCCTCTAATACAGGCTCTTACCTCATCCTGCATGCTTCCTCTAATACAGGCTCTTACCTCATCCTGCATGCTTCCTCTAATACAGGCTCTTACCTCATCCTGCATGCTTCCTCTAATACAGGCTCTTACCTCACCCTGCATGCTTCCTCTAATACAGGCTCTTACCTCATCCTGCATGCTTCCTCTAATACAGGCTCTTACCTCACCCTGCATGCTTCCTCTAATACAGGGTCTAACCTCATCCTGCATGCTTCCTCTAATACAGGCTCTTACCTCACCCTGCATGCTTCCTCTAATACAGGGTCTAACCTCATCCTGCATGCTTCCTCTAATACAGGGTCTAACCTCATCCTGCATGCCTCATCCTGCATGCTTCCTCTAATACAGGGTCTTACCTCACCCTGCATGCCTCCTCTAATACATGTATAGCATGTGAGATAATATGCTGCTTATGAGGTCATACAGAATAGAAGGGTCAAATTCAAATGTCCAGTCTCTTCATAGCGCTCGAGGACTGCTGGGAATACAATTTTATACATCTGACCTCACCATACAAACATTTGTCCCCCCCCCCCTCTCCCCCCAACACACACACCCTCCACCCCTTATCTACCTCATCCAGCCTCAATTCCCATCTTGTTCTGCTCCAGTGTTGAGTCACTTCAACCCCTTAATTATACACCTCCCCACCCTCCTTACCCCATCCCCCATCCCCTGTGCACTGAACCACCTTCTATCCCCTACCCCCTTTCCTCCTCCTCCCCTGCACCCCAATATTCCCATTACCGTGTTGTTAAATGACCCCAGTGTTCCCCCTGCTTGCCTCCCAGGAGGGTTTAGGGATGGGGGGATCCAGGCCCCCTTGTTCTACTGAATGACTCCTTTCTGAGTGTTCACACTCTGTGACCAACTGCTTTCTATTCTCACTGTGTTAGTAGGATGTACAATGGAGAGAGACACACAGAGGCTTCCCACAGGCCTACCACTGATACAGCATATCTTAAACATGACCCGAGAGCTGCCTCTAAAGGAATGTCCTCGCTCCTATGGGTGCCGCAAATGGAATTGATTATCATTGAGCTCCCATGTGTAAAGTGTAAGAGGATCTATGGATTTTCAGATGACCTTTATTAGAAATCAATCAGCTAATTGAGAGAGAACGGGTGAAAGTAATAACCTTTCAGGCTCCAGAATTGGGTGTATAATAGCAGTGCGGTTGAGCTAAATTACATCTAAGGTGCTAAAACTCCCCGTAACCAATACAACTAGAGAGACTGAAACATATGGAACAATCAATATACCTTTCAGCAATAGAGGCTCAACAACAGGGCTAAGTACCGTAACAATGTACAATATTTTCAAGATAGCTGGTGCATTGGCCTCTCCTTGGTAAACATGTACAGCAGAGTTAGCCAAACTCGGTCCTCAGGACCCCAAGGGGTGCACGTTTTGGTTTTTGCCCTAGCACTACACAGCTGATTCAAATAAACAATTCATCATCAAGCTTTGATCATTTGAATCAGCTGTGTAGTGTTAGGGCAAAAAGCTAAACGTGCCCCCCTTGGTGTCCCGAGGACCAAGTTTGGGAAATGCTGATGTAAAGTATTTTACTAGAGTAAGTAACATAGTTGTGTGGTCTTACCGTGGACGGTGAGGGTGGCCGACGCCTCTGCCCTGCCCACCATGTTCTCTGACACGCAGGTGTAAGAACCCATGTCTGCAGAGGTCAGACGACGGATCTTCAGGGTGTGGTCCTCACGGATCTCATATCTGGAATACACACAGGTAGTCAGTCAAACGCGCACACACACACACACACACACACACACACACACACACACACACACACACACACACACACACACACACACACACACACACACACACACACACACACTCATACCTTACTGTAAATGCACACATGCTGATCATCAGACAGACAAAAGGGAGTGAGGGATGAAATAGAGCGATATAGGGATTGTGCTGTAATAAAGGTGGCCAGAAGATGAGTCATACAGTACAGTACCTTCCCTTAGGCAGCTCTCCGTCCTCTTTCCTCCAGCGGACGGTGGGAACCGGGTCGCCCCGGGCCTCACACCTGAACTCCACGCTCTGGTCCACCAGCACCACCTGGCTGCCGGGACGCTTCACAAAGCTGGGTCGCTCTGCAGAGAGAGATGACATAGCACGGGACTATTCAGTACTTGGTCTACAATATGTCAGTACACTGTATCTGCAGTTATACAGGATAGTATAGCATAGTATGGTATAATATACAGTTGTCAGTTGTTTATCAGCTTGACCTTACATTCAAAATATCATATGCATCGAACCTTTAATTGAGTTAAAATTGTTCAAAGAAAAAAATAATATCAACAAGAAATGTTTTTATTTCTTCAGAAACATGCGTGCCACAATTACTGGCACCCCTAGAAATTCTGATGAACAAAACAATCGAATTGATGTGTATTCCGATTAAGATTTCTGTGAACTCTTAAAAAACTACGAAATGAGACAAAATGATATTGACCTTCACAAACCAGGAAATTGCTATAAAAAGAGAGATATCTACACGGCTGAAAAAACACATCTCCACTATTAGGGCAATAACTATGACATGTTCAACAACTGGAGCTGTGACGAACCTGCCTGGAAGAGACACAAGTGTATTTTGCCTCCACACACAGTGAGAAGGATGTTTCAAGTGGCAAACAAATATCCAAGGATCACAGTTGGAGAATTGCAGAAATGGTTTACATCTTGGGGTCACCAATTCTCCAAAACTACAATTAGACGGCACCTTCATGCCAACAATTTATTTGTAAGGGTTGCCAGAAAAAAGCCACTGCTGTCCCCAAACCACAAATGTGAACATGTGGAGTTTGATACATGTCATTGGACCTTTCATTGGAACCAGGATCTATGGTCTGATGAGACTAAAATAGAGCTTTTTAGAAACAAACACCAGAGGTTGGTGTAAAAAGCCATGGTCATGGTCATGCAAAAGAGCCAAGGTCGTGCAGAAGAGTCATGGTTATGCAGAAGAGTCATGGTCATGCAGAAGAGTCATGGTCATGGTCATGCAGAAGAGCCATGGTCATGGTCATGCAGAAGAGTCATGGTCATGCAGAAGAGCCATGGTCATGCAGAAGAGTCATGGTCATGGTCATGCAGAAGAGTCATGGTCATGCAGAAGAGCCATGGTCATGCAGAAGAGTCATGCTCATGGTCATGCAGAAGAGTCATGGTCATGGTCATGCAGAAGAGCCATGGTCATGCAGAAGAGCCATGGTCATGCAGAAGAGCCATGGTCATGCAGAAGAGTCATGGTCATGCAGAAGAGTCATGGTCATGCAGAAGAGCCATGGTCATGCAGAAGAGTCATGGTCATGGTCATGCAGAAGAGTCATGGTCATGGTCATGCAGAAGAGCCATGGTCATGCAGAAGAGCCATGGTCATGCAGAAGAGCCATGGTCATGCAGAAGAGTCATGGTCATGCAGAAGAGCCATGGTCATGCAGAAAATAAAATAATCCCTACTGGTGGTGGACCTGTGAAGTATGGTGGTGGACCTGTGAAGTATGGTGGTGGACCTGTGAAGTATGGTGGTGGATCTGTGAAGTATGGTGGTGGACCTGTGAAGTATGGTGGTGGATTTGTCAAGTATGGTGGTGGACCTGTGAAGTATGGTGGTGGACCTGTGAAGTATGGTGGTGGATCTGTGAAGTATGGTGGTGGACCTGTGAAGTATGGTGGTGGACCTGTGAAGTATGGTAGTGGACCTGTGAAGTATGGTGGTGGACCTGTGAAGTATGGTGGTTAACCTGTGAAGTATGGTGGTGTACCTGTGAAGTATGGTGGTGGACCTGTGAAGTATGGTGGTGGATCTGTGAAGTATGGTGGTGGACCTGTGAAGTATGGTGGTGGACCTGTGAAGTATGGTGGTAGACCTGTGAAGTATGGTGGTGGATCTGTGAAGTATGGTGGTGGACCTGTGACGTATGGTGGTGGACCTGTGAAGTATGGTGGTGGACCTGTGAAGTATGGTGGTGGACCTGTGACGTATGGTGGTGGACCTGTGAAGTATGGTGGTGGACCTGTGAAGTATGGTGGTGGACCTGTGAAGTATGGTGGTGGATCTGTGAAGTATGGTGGTGGACCTGTGAAGTATGGTGGTGGATTTGTCAAGTATGGTGGTGGACCTGTGAAGTATGGTGGTGGACCTGTGAAGTATGGTGGTGGATCTGTGAAGTATGGTGGTGGACCTGTGAAGTATGGTGGTGGACCTGTGAAGTATGGTGGTGGACCTGTGAAGTATGGTGGTAGACCTGTGAAGTATGGTGGTGGATCTGTGAAGTATGGTGGTGGACCTGTGAAGTATGGTGGTGGACCTGTGAAGTATGGTGGTAGACCTGTGAAGTATGGTGGTGGATCTGTGAAGTATGGTGGTGGACCTGTGACGTATGGTGGTGGACCTGTGAAGTATGGTGGTGGATTTGTCAAGTATGGTGGTGGACCTGTGAAGTATGGTGGTGGACCTGTGAAGTATGGTGGTGGATCTGTGAAGTATGGTGGTGGATCTGTGAAGTACGGCGGTGGTTCTGTGAAGTATGGTGGTGGATCTGTGATGTTGTGGTGCTGTTTAACTTCCAAAGGCCCTGGGAACATTGTTAGGATACATGGCATCATGGACTTCATCAATAACCAGGAGATTTTAGGCAAAAACTGGGTCGTTGTTGGATCATCTGGCAGGACAATGATTCAAAGCACACTCCTAAATCCACACAAAACATTTTTTCATTGACTATGTAATCAAGCTTTTGCCATTCCAGTCCCCAAAACCCGATTGAAAAGCTATGGGGTGAATTCTGGAGAGTTTATGTATGGAGGAATGATCTCAACTCCCTTCCTGTATTCTCCCACCTCATCAAACATTATAGGAGACGACTCAGAGCTGTTATCTAGGCAAATGGAGGATGTGCTCTCCCACCTCATCAAACATTATAGGAGACGACTCAGAGCTGTTATCTTGGCAAAGGGAGGATGTGCTCTCCCACCTCATCAAACATTATAGGAGACGACTCAGAGCTGTTATCTTGGCAAAGGGAGGATGTGCTCTCCCACCTCATCAAACATTATAGGAGAAGACTCAGAGCTGTTATCTAGGAAAAGGGAGGATGTGCTCTCCCACCTCATCAAACATTATAGGAGACGACTCAGAGCTGTTATCTAGGCAAATGGAGGATGTGCTCTCCCACCTCATCAAACATTATAGGAGACGACTCAGAGCTGTTATCTTGGCAAAGGGAGGATGTGCTCTCCCACCTCATCAAACATTATAGGAGACGACTCAGAGCTGTTATCTTGGCAAAGGGAGGATGTGCTCTCCCACCTCATCAAACATTATAGGAGAAGACTCAGAGCTGTTATCTAGGAAAAGGGAGGATGTGCTCTCCCACCTCATCAAACATTATAGGAGACGACTCAGAGCTGTTATCTTGGCAAAGGGAGGATGTGCTCTCCCACCTCATCAAACATTATAGGAGACGACTCAGAGCTGTTATCTTGGCAAAGGGAGGATGTGCTCTCCCACCTCATCAAACATTATAGGAGACGACTCAGAGCTGTTATCTTGGCAAAGGGAGGATGTGCTCTCCCACCTCATCAAACATTATAGGAGACGACTCAGAGCTGTTATCTAGGCAAAGGGAGGATGTGCTCTCCCACCTCATCAAACATTATAGGAGACGACTCAGAGCTGTTATCTAGGAAAAGGGAGGATGTGCTCTCCCACCTCATCAAACATTATAGGAGACGACTCAGAGCTGTTATCTAGGAAAAGGGAGGATGTGCTCTCCCACCTCATCAAACATTATAGGAGACGACTCAGAGCTGTTATCTAGGAAAAGGGAGGATGTGCTCTCCCACCTCATCAAACATTATAGGAGACGACTCAGAGCTGTTATCTTGGCAAATGGAGGATGTGCTCTCCCACCTCATCAAACATTATAGGAGACGACTCAGAGCTGTTATCTAGGCAAAGGGAGGATGTGCTCTCCCACCTCATCAAACATTATAGGAGACGACTCAGAGCTGTTATCTAGGAAAAGGGAGGATGTGCTCTCCCACCTCATCAAACATTATAGGAGACGACTCAGAGCTGTTATCTTGGCAAATGGAGGATGTGCTCTCCCACCTCATCAAACATTATAGGAGACGACTCAGAGCTGTTATCTAGGCAAAGGGAGGGTGCACAAAGTTCTAAATGAAAGGTTGCCCATCATTGTGAAACATGTTTTTGAAAAAAAAAAAAATTCTTGATTACAATTATTTTTCTTTTGAACAATTTTAACTCAATTAAAGGTTAAATTCATATGCATTTAAGGTTCAAAGGCACTTACATTTTTTGTCTTGCCCATTCACCCTCTGAATGGCACACATACACAATCCATGTCTCAGTTATCTAAAAATCCTTCTTTAACCCGTCTCCTCCCCTTCATCTACACTGATTCAAGTGGATTTAACAAGTGACACCAATAAGGGATCATAGTTTCACCTGGATTCACCTGATCAGTCTGTCATGGAAAGAGCAGGTATTCTTAATGTATTGTATACTCAGTATAGTATAGTATAGTGTAACATAGCATAGCATAGTATAGCATGGCATAGTATAGCATAGTACAGCATAGCATAGTATAACATTGTATAGTATAGCATAGTAAAGCATAGTATAGTATAGCATAGCATATTATATAATTGAATAGTATAGTATAGCATAGTAAAGCATAGTATAGTATAGTATAGCATAGAATATTATATCTTTGAATAGTACAGCATATCATAGTATAACATTGCATAGTATAGCATGGCATAGTATAGCATAGTACAGCATAGCATAGTATAACATTGTATAGTATAGCATAATAAAGCATAGTATAGTATAGCATAGCATAGTATATCATTGAATAGTATAGTATAGCATAGTATATCATGGCATAGTATAGCACAGTACATCATAGTATAGTATAGCATAGCATATTATATCATTGAATAGTATAGTATAGCATAGTATAGCATGGCATAGTATAGCATAGTACAGCATAGTATAGTATAGTATAGTATATTATATCATTGAATAGTATAGTATAGCATAGTATAGCATGGCATAGTATAGCACAGTGCAGCATAGTATAGTATAGTATAGCATATTATATCATTGAATAGTATAGCAGAGTACAGCATAGCATAGTATAGTATAGCATAGCATATTATATCATTGAATAGTATATTATAGCATAGTATAACATAGCATAGTATAGCATAGTATAGTAAAGCATAGTATAGTATAGTATAGTATAGTATAGCATAGCATAGCATATTATATCATTGAATAGTATAGCATAGTACAGCATAGCATAGTATAGTATAGTATAGCATATTATATAATTGAATAGTATAGCATAGCATAATATAGTATCGTAGTGTGTGACTATACTGTATCTTTAGCACTGTATGGGAATTGAATCATCTTGCCGATCAGTCTGTAGCAGCAGTCTCAGTGCTAACATTAGCAGTGTGTTTAAGTAATCACATCTACCCTCGTTGCTCTTTATCCTGATGATCTGAGAGGTTCTGTAAAAGCTTGCTGTTGCACTCCATCCCCCCTAGCCTTCCAGCAGGGATTGAAATAAAAATACATTTTGGAAAAAGCTTGTGAAATGAAAACAGATAGCCATCTAGCAACCCTGGTCCCTCAGGTCCAGCTCAGCTCAACTCCCTCTGCGGACCCTATCCCCTCAGTAGAAACACACAACAACGCACATCTCCATACGGAACACTTAGCAGATTTCCTAATACCTTTAATATCCCTCTCCTCCAACATTTGTTTTTTAATATTTCCCACAGCTCAACAATTGCAGTTCAATAGTTTGACCTCCCTCCTCTCTGCTCTCTTACCTCCCCTCTCTCTACTTTCTCCCCTCTCTGCTCTCTCCCCTCCCTCTGCACATTCCCTCCTTCCTCACATCCTCTTCAGACTTGGCTTGAAAACGTGCTCGGTAAGTGCCTGGGGCTGTCGTGAGTTTTTCTGTTGTGATGTTTACTCAAACAGGCAAAGCCATAGCAATGAGCTGAGCTCTTTGAAGCCCTCTCAGTATGATTTCCATATATAATGATATATCTTACGTTGGACAGAAGAATACGTGGGCCCTGTCGGAGGGAATGATGAGAGGTCTAGTGGGATAGGAAGTAGAGGAAGTGGAGAGGACAGTCAGAAGTTCAGCCCACTGAGGTCAATACAGAGGTCTATACTGACACTATAAACTGAGGCACCGGAGAGCTGTGGGTTCAAAGGCCAGTCATGGTGGAATGGGGCACAGCTGGCCAGAAGAGAGGTGCTGAGGTGGGTCAGTAGGGGAAGGGGTCCAGCGGGGAGAAAAGGGGGTCAGTAGAGGGGGGGGGGGGTTCCTGGGGGAGTTCATGGTTAACTGGTAGAGTGAAGGCCAGGTCACACTCCTCTTGAAGGGGTCAATGACACCGTTTAGTCTCCTTGGAGACACACACAAACAGAAACATCTGGACCCTCTTCACTGCTGTACACAAACAAACAGTGAGACAGAGAGAGAGAGAATGTGTGTGTGTGAGAAAGAGAGAGAGAGAAAGAGAGAGAGAGAAAGAGAGAGAGAGAGAGAGAGAGAGAGAGAGAAAGAGAGATGGTGAGTGAGTGTGTGTGTGTGTGTGTGAGAAAGAGAGAGAAAGAGAGAGAGAAAGAGAGAGAGAGAAAGAGAGATGGTGAGTGAGTGTGTGTGTGTGTGTGTGTGTGTGTGTGTGTGTGTGTGTGTGTGTGTGTGTGTGTGTGTGTGTGTGTGTGTGTGTGTGTGTGTGTGTGTGTGTGTGTGTGTGTGTGTGTGTGTGTGTGTGTGTGTGTGAGAAAGAGAGAGAAAGAGAGAGAGAAAGAGAGAGAGAGAAAGAGAGATGGTGAGTGAGTGTGTGTGAGAGGAAGAGAAAGAGAAAGAGAAAGAGAAAGAGAAAGAGAAAGAGAAAGAGAAAGAGAAAGAGAAAGAGAGATGGTGAGTGAGTGTGTGTGAGAAAGAGAGAAATAGAGAGAGAGAAATAGAGAGAGAGAGAAAGAGAGATGGTGAGTGAGTGAGTGTGTGTGTGGGAAAGAGAGAGAGAAATAGAGAGAGAAATAGAGAAATAGAGAGAGAAAGAGAGATGGTGAGTGTGTGTGTGTAAGAGAGAGAGGGAGAGACAGAGCGAGAGACTCCTAGTGTTAGTCTCCACAATTCAGAGGTTAAATGCCTGCTCTTCAAAGATGACCTATGCCTGCTGTCATCCACAGCACACGACCTACAGCAGAGCCTGGACCTGTTAGAGCAATACTGCCAGACCTGGGTCCTGGCAGTAAACCCCAAAAATACTAAAATAATGATTTTTCCAGAGAAGATCCAAATCTCAGAGAATTAGACCAAAGTTCTCAATTCGTAGAAAATATATAGAGTACTGCACACACTACAATTACCTAGGTTTAAAAACAAGCTCAACTGGACACCTTAATGATGCAGTGACTGAACTGAGAGAGAAAGCACGCAGGGCGTTCTACACCATTAAAAAACAAATTCAAATTGAAATACCTATTAAAATTTGGCTAAAACTAATCGAATGTGTCATTGAACCAATTGCACTTTATGGCAGCGAGGTGTGGTGTCCACTTGCAAAACATGATTTCACCAAATGGGACAAACACCCCATTGAAACCCTGCATGCAGAGTTCTGTAAGATTCTCCTACATGTCCAGAGGAAAACTACAAACAATGTATGCAGGGCAGAATTAGGCCAATATCCACTATTAATAAAAACTCAAAAAAGAGAAGCTGGTCGTGGTGCTGAGTTTATAAACCTGTTCTACTAGCACACTGAAGCCTCAGGACCTGAACATCCAATCAATCAGAATAAAACAAATTACAACACAGTCAAAACAAAACTACATTGCTTATTGGGAAACACAAGCACAAAACAAAATGCAGTGCTATCTGGCCCTAAATCAACAGTACACTGTGGCTAACTACGGTGTACTGTCGAGAGAGAGAGAGCGAGAGAGAGAGAGAGAGAGAGAGAGAGAGAGAGAGAGAGAGAAAGATAATGAGAGTGTGTGTGGGGGGGGGGGGGGGGGGGTAAATAAACAGGGTGGGTGTGTGTGTATGAGGAAGGTTACTTACCGAGCACAGTCAGCTCAGCAATCTCACTCTCCCTCTCTCCCACCATGTTGGTCCCGACACACACATACTTCCCAGCATCGCTTTTTCTGGCATTGGTTATCATCAGCTTTCCTCCCCGGATCTGACGAATGAGAGAAAAGAGAGAGATGAGAGGTTAGACCTTGAGAGGGCAGAGGAGACATACTGTAATCAACCAGAGACAGAGGACACTGGGGTGTCAGAGGGGACATAGTGTAATCAACCAGAGACAGAGGGCACTGGGGTGTCAGAGGAGACATACTGTAATCAACCAGAGACAGTGGGCACTGGGGTGTCAGAGGGGACATACTGTAATCAACCAGAGACAGAGGGCACTGGGGTGTCAGAGGGGACATACTGTAATCAACCAGAGACAGAGGGCACTGGGGTGTCAGAGGGGACATACTGTAATCAACCAGAGACAAAGGGCACTGGGGTGTCAGAGGGGACATACTGTAATCAACCAGAGACAGAAGGCACTGGGGTGTCAGAGGGGACATACTGTAATCAACCAGAGACAGAGGGCACTGGGGTGTCAGAGGAGACATACTGTAATCAACCAGAGACAGAGGGCACTGGGGTGTCAGAGGGGACATACTGTAATCAACCAGAGACAGAGGGCACTGGGGTGTCAGAGGGGACATACTGTAATCAACCAGAGACAGAGGGCACTGGGGTGTCAGAGGGGACATACTGTAATCAACCAGAGATAGAGGGCACTGGGGTGTCAGAGGGGACATACTGTAATCAACCAGAGACAGAGGGCATTGGGGTGTCAGAGGGGACACAAAACACCACTTCTAGCATTGCAAATCATTCTCTCAGTTTAAAAGCATTGTATTTCCTCACCCATGGAGTTATGAGTTTTTCCACAACCATGACCAACGGCAGAGTTCAATAAAACTTCATCTGTCATGTTTGTTGGGAGTATAAACTCACAAATTAATCTTAGCGAGCCATGTATGTCCTGTGGTCCAAGTGATAGAAAACCAAAGTACTGTAATACTGTACTAACTGCAGCCAGCGGTGTAAAGTACTTAAGTAAAAATACTTTAAAGTACTACTTAAGAAGTGGCTGTACTTTACTTTGCTATTTAGTTTTACTTTTAGTTCACTACATTCCTAAATAAAATAATATACTTTTTGCTCCATACATTTTCCCTGAGACCCAAAAGTACTCTGTTCTAGCAGACTCACTACATACAGATGCTTCGTTTGTAAATGTCTGAGTGTTGGAGTGTGCCCCTGGCTATAAGTAGATCAATCAAAAACACAAAAATTGTGTCGTCTGGTTTGTTTAATATAAGAAATTGAAAATTGTTCATACTTTTTCTTTTGATACTTAAGTATATTTTAGAAATTACATTTAGTTTTGATACTTAAGTATATTTAAAACCAAATGCTTTTATACTTTTACTCAAGGAATAATTTACTGGGTGACTTTCACTTTTACTTGAGCCATTTTCTATTAAGGTTTCCTTACTTTTAATGGAGTATTACAAATCGCTACTTTCTCCACCACTGACTGCAGTACCTGTCCAACCATTCTATGCTATTCTCATTCCACCTGTGGTTTGTATGGCTTTATCAGAATGTCTGTTCCTTCACAGGGCTAGCCTGGCCGAAAATCACTTCCCCAAACCTACAAGGCCCCTAAGAGAAAACCTGAGGCAGGGTCGATTGGAAGCATTACTGCAGCTACAAATGACCTCCAGCACAACAATCTCCAGTACTGTAATAGTGGAGGGTTCCAGACAAGAAGAACAAAAGAATGCGCGTGCGCGCGCACACACACACACACACACACACTCTCTCTCTCTCCCTCTCTAAAAGTTGTGTTTCGTGTCCAGGACCAGGTGAGCGTGATGGCTGTTATTTCCCAGGGCTTTGATTACAGGCCAGGGGGGTGCTTTGTTCTCGGGCACTGGGTGAGGCAGCCGGCCCCTCTCAGGTCCTTGTCAGGCCCCCAGCCCTTCTCTGACAGCCATGCCAGTCAGAGTAGCAGCACACAATAGAAGGGGGAACCACTGATCTGCCTGTTCCAAGGGGGCTTAAGGGTTTAAGGGTTACACACCTCAGCCCACAAGCTGGAAGACTCCGGACCCCCACCCCCAGGTCTGTAACAGATACCTTCATTAGACTTAGGTGTGTGTGTAGGTGTTTAGGTGTGTGTGTGTGTGTGTGTGTGTGTGTACGTTGGGGGTGTGTGTACATAGGGAGGAGTTGAAGGGGGTAGTCCCACACAGCTTTGCGAAACAGCCCCAAACCTGCTGCCTTTCACTGGCTGACTTCAGTCAAACACACTGCTACACATGTATTCAATTTATGACACACCATGTAACATCTCACTAAATCTAATTTACTGTGGTCAACACTCCATGTGTGCCTACGCTCTGCACTGTAGGTGATCTAAAAACAGGTATGACTGGCATGTGGAGAACAGAGCCTCACTTTTATTATGACACAGCAGCCTAATGAAGAGTGACACCTTGTTCATTAGCAAAACAATCCACATGACATCTGCTAGGTAGGGGAATGACAGGTTCTAAGAACAGGGGAATATAGAAAAAGAATGTCAGAAGGTTCTCAGTGGAACAACCCAACCCATCACATCGGTGTTATGTGGTCTAACAGTTCATCTGGGAGGAGTAGAGACAGGGAGAGGTCGTCTAAATGCCACAACCCTCCAATTTAACTAAGCCAGCCAGAGGAAAGACAAGGCTCCTCCAGGGACACCTCACCTCCACCCTACTCCCCCACCGGACACATTCCTCTGGGTTCTGAGGCATTCTGGGGCCCCTCACGCCCTCACTGCTAGTTTAATATGAATCATTAAAACAGCCTTTAAATAGAAGACAAGGTGAAGTGAGAGGAAGGGTAATGAAAAGGGTCACATTGGCACTATAGAGACCCAGGGAGTGTGAACTGTCATTATGTTACTGTTTGTTTGAGGGACGGCTTAACAGCTAAAGCACTTGACCACTCACAAAGGCCCAAGGTCAGGCCAGGTCAGACCACGCAGGGCAGGGAGAGGGAGGTGGACTGGTGGTCCCATAGGTCTTCGACATGAGGATCCACTTTAGGGCCAAAGCACTCAGGTTTCCCACCTCAGTGTGGAGGTGGCACTTCACCATTCTGCTCAGGAATATTTGAAGGGCCCAGTCTGAATGGAGAGGCCTTCCTTTCTCTCTGCACCTCTCTGTGTCTCTGTGTCTATCACCTCCACAACACAGGTGGCTGCTGAAGGCAGCAACAATCTGACCATTATCCTCCATCACAGGATGGCTCTATCCCAACACCATCTTCTGTCTCCCGTCATTTGGTAATGCTGATAGTGTGAAACCCCATTCAGCACATGTTGTGGTGGCATTCATGCTGCATTTCATTTTCCAGGCTGTTAATCACTCTCAACTACTAAACAAAGGAAGGAGAAGACAACACACAGCATGTCTGCAGTCTGTCCCAGTGCTGACTGATTCCCTCCACACACCAACATCGGTTAAGTTCAGCCTGAAACTGTTGAGCTGGATGCCTTTTTGTTCAGTTCCATTATCAAGGCCCTCAACACCCTGAACAGACCTGTTGTGCACAGGAGTTACAAATGCCTCCATCTGCTCTCAGCGGAGTAGTGGTTTGACAAGAAAAAGACACTTGCTGTCATCTGTCTATTGACTGGTGGCTGTGTCATCACAGGAGGCAGGACTAACATAGATAGGAGAAGCCAGGGGGCAGGGCTAACATAGATAGTAGGAGCCAGGGATGATAGGGTTAACATAGATAGGAGAAGCCATGGGGCAGGGCTAACATAGATAGGAGAAGCCAGGGGGCAGGGTTAACATAGATAGGAGAAGCCAGGGGGCAGGGCTAACATAGATAGGAGAAGCCAGGGGGCAGGGCTAACATAGATAGGAGAAGCCATGGGGCAGGGCTAACATAGATAGTAGGAGCCAGGGATGATAGGGTTAACATAGATAGGAGAAGCCATGGGGCAGGGCTAACATAGATAGGAGAAGCCAGGGGGCAGGGCTAACATAGATAGGAGAAGCCATGGGGCAGGGGTAACATAGATAGGAGAAGCCAGGGGGCAGGGCTAACATAGATAGGAGAAGCCAGGGGGCAGGGCTAACATAGATAGGAGAAGCCAGGGGGCAGGGCTAACATAGATAGGAGAAGCCAGGGGGCAGGGCTAACATAGATAGGAGAAGCCAGGGGGCAGGACTAACATAGATAGGAGAAGCCAGGGGGCAGGGCTAACATAGATAGGAGAAGCCAGGGGGCAGGACTAACATAGATAGGAGAAGCCAGGGGGCAGGGCTAACATAGATAGGAGAAGCCAGGGGGCAGGGCTAACATAGATAGGAGAAGCCAGGGACAGGGCTAACATAGATAGGAGAAGCCAGGGGGCAGGGCTAACATAGATAGTAGGAGCCAGGGATGATAGGGTTAATATAGATAGGAGAAGCCAGGGGGCAGGGCTAACATAGATAGGAGAAGCCAGGGGGCAGGGCTAACATAGATAGGAGAAGCCAGGGGGCAGGGCTAACATAGATAGGAGAAGCCAGGGGGCAGGGCTAACATAGATAGGAGAAGCCAGGGGGCAGGGCTAACATAGATAGGAGAAGCCAGGGGGCAGGGCTAACATAGATAGGAGAAGCCAGGGGGCAGGGCTAACATAGATAGGAGAAGCCAGGGACAGGGCTAACATAGATAGGAGAAGCCAGGGGGCAGGGCTAACATAAATAGTAGGAGCCAGGGATGATAGGGTTAACATAGATAGGAGAAGCCAGGGGGCAGGGCTAACATAGATAGTAGGAGCCAGGGATGATAGGGTTAACATAGATAGGAGAAGCCAGGGATGGCAGGGATAACATAGATAGTAGGAGCCAGGGATAACAGGGCTAACATAGATAGGAGAAGCCAGGGATAACAGGGCTAACATAGATAGTAGGAGCCAGGGATAACAGGGCTAACATAGATAGGAGAAGCCAGGGGGCAGGACTAACATAGATAGTAGGAGCCAGGGATGACAGGGTTAACATAGATAGTAAGAGCCAGGGATGATAGGGCTAACATAGACAGGAGGAGACAGGGAAGACAGTGTTAACATAGATAGGAGGAGCCAGGGGGCATGGCTAACATAGACAGGAGGAGCCAAGGCCGGCTGCTCTTTTCTCTTCGTCTCTGAGAGTCTCTAACTCTCTGGTGTTTATTAGCCTCCCACTTTTCATGTCTCTCATTTTTAACTCACACTCATCCCATCCCAGCCTATCCCAATCCAGCCCATCCCAGCCCATCCCAGTCCAGCACATTCCATCCCATCCCATCCCAGTCCATTCCATCCCATCCCAGTCCAGCCCAGCCCATTCCATTCCATCCCATCCCATCCCAGTCCATCCCATCCCAGCCCATCCCAGCCCATCCCAGTCCATCCCATCCCAGTCTAGCCCATCTCATCCCAGCCCAGTCCAGCCCATCGCCGCCCATCCCAGTCCAGCACATCTCATCCCAGCCCAGCCCATCCCAGTCCAGCCCATCGCCACCTATCCCAGCCCAGCCCATCCCAGCCTATCCCAGTCCAACCCATACCATACCATCCCATTCCATCCCAGCCCATCCCACACACTGTGACGCATCCCAGCCCAGCCCATTCCAGTCCAGCCCATTCCATCCCATCCCAGCCCAGCCCAGCCTATCGCATCCCAGTCTAGCCCATCCCAGCTCAGCCCATCCCATCCCAGTCCAGCCCATCTCACACACTGTGACGCAGCCCTCTTAAAATACAGCACCGGGCATTGCTCTGCTTTCGATTGGCATTCACATATCGGCCCATCCATTCTCCAATCTGTCAGCACAGTCCATTACACATGGATGGTCCTGGTGTATGTGTAGAGCTGTTTTTATTCATTCTGTGAGTCCTCGTCCTACCCAGGCACTTTAAAGGAAGGAACACATCCCACACTGAACTGTTAAATCTCTCCCTAACCAGACAGGTGCTGTGCGTTGTAATTCCCTCCCAAGGCCCAGCTCTGCAGAATACCGGCTATGGACAGCAACAGTCACTGAGCCTGTGTTTACAGCAAATACTGGTTTACACTAATATTTCACACATCACTGCAAAAAATCAAAAACACAACACAGAGAGGATGTTGTTGTACAAACAGCTTATAAACAGCAGGGCTAGCAAAATGTGTCCTGTTTAAACAGAGTGAAACCTCATTATGGGAAAGGCCATCTGTAGGTAGGGCAGTTATACACAGCAATGATCACTGGACAGTTATACACAGCTATGACCACTGGGCAGTTATACACAGCAATGATCACTGACAGTTATACACAGCTATGATCACTGGACAGTTATACACAGCTATGATCACTGACAGTTATACACAGCTATGATCACTGGACAGTTATACACAGCTATGATCACTGGACAGTTATACACAGCTATGATCACTGGACAGCTTTCTACACAGCAATGATCACTGACAGTTATACACAGCTATGATCACTGGACAGTTATACACAGCTATGATCACTGGACAGTTATACACAGCTATGATCACTGACAATAATACACAGCTATGATCACTGGGCAGTTATACACAGCTATGATCACTGGACAGCTTTCTACACAGCAATGATCACTGACAGTTATACACAGCTATGACCACTGGGCAGTTATACACAGCAATGATCACTGGACAGTTATACACAGCTATGATCACTGACAATAATACACAGCTATGATCACTGGACAGTTATACACAGCTATGATCACTGGACAGCTTTCTACACAGCAATGATCACTGACAGTTATACACAGCTATGATCACTGGACAGTTATACACAGCTATGAACACTGGACAGTTATACACAGCTATGATCACTGGACAGTTATACACAGCTATGATCACTGACAATAATACACAGCTATGATCACTGGACAGTTATACACAGCTATGATCACTGACAATAATACACAGCTATGATCACTGGACAGTTATACACAGCTATGATCACTGGACAGCTTTCTACACAGCAATGATCACTGACAGTTATACACAGCTATGATCACTGGACAGTTATACACAGCTATGAACACTGGACAGTTATACACAGCTATGATCACTGACAGTTATACACAGCTATGATCACTGGACAGTTATACACAGCTATGACCACTGGACAGTTATACACAGCTATAATCACTGGACAGTTATACACAGCTATGATCACTGAGCAGTAATACGCACCTGCTCCGCTCTGTCCTCAAACCACCTCTCCAGGGCCTCTGATTGATGAAGTTATTGTTTCCAGGTTGTTGAACAGTGTGTGTGTGTGTGTGTGTGTGTGTGTGTGTGTGTGTGTGTGTGTGTGTGTGTGTGTGTGTGTGTGTGTGTGTGTGTGTGTGTGTGTGTGTGTGTGTGTGTGTGTCAGCCTGAATGAGCCTGAGAGTGAGTGTGTAGCTGGGACAGGGTCAGGGGAGGGGCATTATGGGCCAGGTGTCTGTGAGTGAAGCAACCCTGATGACAGGAGAGAGCAGGCTTTGTTCTCAAACAGGGATTAATGACAGGTCCCAACAAAGTTACAGTGGTGCACAGACACACGAGCACACACACACACGCACACAAACACACACAAACATGACACACAAGCGCCCACACACACAAAACACACACGCACACAAGCATGTTTTGCACACGCAACCACAGCCAATAAACTGGCTCCAAGGTTGATGCAGAGTCTGTGTGCTTATCAGTAACTGCTGGCTGAATTCAGAGAAAGATATGATTTGATTCAATTTCCACTAGATTATGCTCTTTCAATTATGCTGTGAAACTGCCAGGCGCTTCTTATTTAATCTTCCCCCAGTGCAACTAGCGGGTGTCTGAGGGGCGGGGGATGAGCTCTCACGCTGTTTATCAGTTAGAGCTGTGAATAAATAGACCAACACCCCCAGCCAGTGTTCAGCCATGTCAATAGTGCTGAACACATCCATCGCTGGGTGTTCTGGGCTGAGAATGATGCTGTATAAGGTGCATGTACCAGAAACAACCCAGAGAAGAACACAGTGTCATGATAACATACAGAGTAGGAAAATGCTTCTAATTACAGCTAATTGTCTTTAAGTAAACATAGTTGCAGCTTGCTGTTAACTGTCCTAATCAGACGATACTGAAACATTGGCCTTACTGATCTCTTCAGGGCCTGGCTAATCATCCTTACTGATCTCTTCCTTAGTCTGGCTAATCATCCTTACTGATCCCTTCAGGGCCTGGCTAATCATCCTTACTGATCTCTTCAGGGCCTGGCTAATCATCCTTACTGATCTCTTCCTTAGCCTGGCTAATCATCCTTACTGATCCCTTCAGGGCCTGGCTAATCATCCTTGCTGATCTCTTCCTTAGCCTGGCTAATCATCCTTACTGATCTGTTCTTGGCATGGCTATACATCTTTACTGATCTCTTCAGGGCCTGGCTAATCATCCTTACTGATCCCATCAGGGCCTGGCTAATCATCCTTGATGATCTCTTCAGGGCCAGGCTAATCATCCTTACTTATCTCTTCAGGGCCTGGCTAATCATCCTTACTGATCCCTTTGGGGCCTGGCCAATCATCCTTGCTGATCCCTTCAGAGCTTACTGAACCCTTCAGGGCCTGGTTAATCATCCTTGCTGATCCCTTCAGGGCTTGGCTAATCATCCTTACTGATATCTTCAGGGCCTGGCTAATCATCCTTACTCATCCCTTCAGGGCCTGGCCAATCATCCTTACTGATCCATTCAGGGCTTACTGATCCCTTCAGGGCCTGGCTAATCATCCTTACTGATCCCTTCAGGGCCTGGTTAATCATCCTTGCTGATCCCTTCAGGGCCTGGTTAATCATCCTTGCTGATCCCTTCAGGGCCTGGTTAATCATCCTTACTGATCCCTTCAGGGCCTGGTTAATCGTCCTTGCTGATCCCTTCAGGGCCTGGTTAATCATCCTTACTGATCCCTTCAGGGCCTGGCTAATCATCCTTACTGATATCTTCAGGGCCTGGCTAATCATCCTTACTGATCCCTTCAGGGCCTGGCCAATCATCCTTGCTGATCCCTTCAGGGCTAACTGATCCCTTCAGGGCCTGGTTAATCATCCTTACTGATCCCTTCAGGGCCTGGTAAATCATCACCCTACTGGCCAAATGTTCAATGTGATATTGTTGGCAGATGGTAGAAACTGAAGAGCTAGTTAAACATGAGTCAACATCTCATCATAACCAACACAGACCTATGCTTTAACTATCCTCTTCTCTGTCCATCCCTATCAAACCAAGATGGCGTAGCAGTCGGACATGTGTTTGTCTTGTCCCGTGTATAAAAAAAAGGTTTTATTTCATCTTCATTTAACCAGCTAGGCTAGTTGAGAACAACTTCTCATTTACAACTGTGACCTGGCCAAGATAAAGCAAAGCAGTGCGACACAGACAACAACACAGAGTAACACATGGGATAAACAAACATGCAGTCAATAATACAATAGAAAAAGTCTATATACAGTGTGTGCAAATGAGGTAGGATAAGGGAGGTAAGGCAAAAAAATAGGCCATAGTGGCGAAATATTAACAATATAGCAATTAAACACTGGAGTGATAGATGTGCAAAAGATGAGTGTGCAAGTAGAGATACTGGGGTGAAAAATAGCAAAAAATAAAAATAAGGGGATGAGGTAGTTGGATGGGCTATGTACAGGTGCAGTGATCTGTGAGCTGCTCTGACAGATGGTGCTTACAGCTAGTGAGGGAGATATGAGTCTCCAGCTTCAGTGATTTTTGCAGTTCGTTCCAGTCCTTGGCAGCAGAGAACTGGAAGGAGAGGCTGCCGAAGGAGGAATTGGCTTTGGAGGTGACCAGTGAGATATACCTTCTGGAGCGTGTGCTATGGGTGGGTGATGCTATGGTGACCAGTGAGCTGACCTGGAGCCAGTGGGTTTGGCGACGAATATGAAGCAAGGGCCAGCCAATAAGAGCATACAGGTTGCAGTGGTGGGTATAATATGGGGCTTTGGTGACAAAACGGATGGCATCCAGTTTGCTGAGTAGACTGTTGGAGGCTATTTTGTAAATGACATCACTGAAGTAAAGGATCGGTAGGATGGTCAGTTTTACGAGGGTATGTTTGGCAGCATGAGTGAAGGATGCTTTGTTGCGAAATAGGTAGCCGATTCTAGATTTAATTTGGATTGGAGATGCTTAATGTGAGTCTGGAAGGAGAGTTTACAGTCTAGCCAGACACCTATGTATTTGTAGTTGTCCACATGATGTCATTTACAAAATATCCTCCAACACTCAGCTCACTGGTCACCATAGCAACACCCACCCGTAGCACGTGCTCCAGGAGGTATATTTCACTGGTCATCCCCAAAGCCAACACCTCTTTGGCCGCCTTTCCTTACAGTTCTCTGCTGCCAATGACTGGAATGAATTACAAAACTAACTGAAGCTGGAGACTTATGTCAAAAGCTAATCTCTGCCAGTGTCGACCTCACGTTAACCCTTTCTCTTCCTCTCTTTCTGCAGTACTACGTGATGACTTCACTTCACTAACTTTAAGCATCAGCTGTCAGAGCAGCTTACTAATCACTGTGCCTGTACACAGCCCATCTGTAAATAGCCCACCCAACTACCTCATCCCCATATTGTGATTTTAAGTTTTTGCTCTATTATTCCCCCAGTATCTCTACTTGCACATCATCATCTGCACATCTATCACTCCCATGTTTAGTTGCTATAATGTTCATATTTTGCCACTATGGCCTATTTTCTGAATACCGATTACATTTGCACACACTGTATATAGATTTTTCTATTGTGTTATTAATTGTGCGTTTGTTTATCCCATGTGTAACTCTGTGTTGTTGTTTTTGTCGCACTGCTTTGCTTTATCTTGGCCAGGTCACAGTTGTGAATGAGAACTTGTTCTCGCCTTGCCTACCTGCTTAAAAAAAGGTGAAATAAAAAATTCAAATAAAGTGACTGAAGCTCCATCCACCCTACACACTCAGCCAGTCAGAGATATCAAACACACAATCACTTTCTCCAGCACATACTGTAACTACCTATGGGGAAAGTGCAGATAGGTGTGTGGTGGAGGCAGTAGGCCCATCAAGGTCAGCTCTCTACTGCTCTACTCAGCAGCAGCATGGGGGTGATTGATATTGCTGATCCCTTCACTACACTCTGAAATAAAACACACGAATTGGTGGCTGGCCTCGAATGCTGTATAAATCAGATATAGAGGGAACGTTCCCACTCTCTCTGTGCTGCAGAGACCAACTTTCCTCTTTTTCACAAACTTTTTCATTTCATCATAGTAGTGAGTGTTTGTTCTACTGGCTGATGTTACTCAGCAGGATCCTAATCAATGGTCTGCTGCTTGACTAATGAACCAAGACTAATTCTGGGTCTTTCACATTAAATGTTGCAACAACTGCAGTTTGCTCATTTGGAGTTATACATCGCTATTGTTGAAACAACAGGGGCCAAATCAATCAATGTGAGGTTTAAACAAACACTGATATAGTATCACATACTTTGATGAACATAACTGCACAATCTCACTCACACATGCAAAACACACACATATACACACATATAACCAGTTCCACTCACAGTGATTCGTTCATCTCTGTCATCAATGTTGGCACCATCCTTCTTCCAGGATATGCTAGGTTCAGGATGGCCGCGAGGGGGCATACACTCTAGGACTGCAGGCTCGCCCGCTGCCACCATTATATCAGCAGGGTTCTGTCTGAAGTCATCACGTAGTACTGCAGAAAGAGAGGAAGAGAAAGGGTTAACGTGAGGTCAGCACTGGCAGAGATTAGCTTTGACACAAAGGGCATAATAACACCAAAACCATTCCCTCCAGTTAGACAGGAACGTAGATATGACATGCATTGTGTCATCTACAGACCACAACACTGATATACAGCAACAACATAATGACAAGAGGAAACCGCCACAGTGTTCCCATAGCCTATAATTGGGGACTGTCACCGATCCGTCACAACTTGGACAAGGCCGCAGTGACCACTTCTATCAGAGTAGACTATAAATAACCAGGGATTGTCATACCACGATTGGCTGGACCACTGGCCACAGCATGTGCGTCATACACCTACCCACAAGGCCTTGTTGACAATGTGCTCTATACCAAGGGTGATATTATGCATCCACACATGAGAATGGCTTTGACCAACCATCTCCCCTCTTTATCACATCACACTGTCTCTCTGTGTCAGCCTAAAGACATGGGGTATAAGACATGCCTCCGAACACACACATCATCCCCTCCTCATCGCCCCTTCATCACATATCGCTTTCACTTCCTGTTTATACCTATAACCCTGGCAGTGGCTAATGTATCGTGTAGTAGTATTACAACTCGTCAACAGTTATTCCCACCACCTTTGGACAGGATTTCCATCTGTATTGATTTTCTGTAATGTAACCACTCCCATCGCTGGAATCAAACCCCCTCTTATAAACAGTCAGAGACGCATTTTCCCAGATAAAAGGCCCATTAGTATGGGGGTATAGAAGCCGTCTGTCTAATAGATAAGGACAACAGGGCCGAACTAATGTGACAGAGGGAAATGGCGTTTTACGGGAACAAATGATCTCATTCAGCCTGACTACAACATCATAGTACCGCAGCATCATATAAACACTACGGACATTAGAGACAGTGTTCTTTATCTAGACTAAATGAGGAGAACACAAACCACATACTATACTCTACAAAGTGCACTACTTTTGACTAGAGTTCTCATGAAAAGTAGTGCACTAAGGACTCTATGAAATGTATACCCCAGTAACTCAGTCCAGTAACAATTTGGAAAAGTATGTCACAGCAGTATTGTAAAAGCTGAGAGGCAGGATGGTTGTGGGTTGCTATCAGAGGGTCAGAGCCTAGCTAATTCCTCTCTGCCTCCCCAGTGGTAGTGTTGAAGATAAACTGGAGAGATTTACGAGAGGACAGAAGGTAATGAAAAACCAACAACCCTCCATCTTTAGACGGCGTGCCAGTAATCACTTTCCCAGCTCGGGTGTATCTGTCTGTACACACAGAAAAAATATGTTCTCATAAACTAAAGGCTGAAATCCTAGTCAGCCTCAAGTACGCAAGGTCGACACAATGTGTGTCTATGTATGACAGTGTTTATGAGTGTTTATGCATGTGAGCCATGCATGTGTGTGTACGTGTCTCTACTCATGTGAAGGTGTGTGTGTGTATGTGTGTTTGTCTGTGTGTGAGCATGTGTATGCACACATGTGAAAGTGTGTGTGTGTGTGTATGTGTGTTTGTCTGTGTGTGAGCATGTGTATGCACACATGTGAAGGTGTGTGTATGTGTGTGTGTCTGTGTGTGTGTGAGCATGTGTATGCACACATGTGAAGGTGTGTATGTGTGTATGTGTGTTTGTCTGTGTGTGAGCATGTGTATGCACACATGTGAATGTGTGTGTGGAATATTACCTTCTCCTCTCCACTATCTCATTGTCTCACTCCCCTAAACCTGCTCCTAGTCACCATGGTGCACCTCCTCCACCTCCCAACTCCTATAATTGGGGACTGTCACCGATCCGTCACAACGTGGACATGGTGACCACTTCTATCAGAGTAGACTATAAATAACCAGGGATTGTCATACCAAGATTGTCTGGACCACCGGCCACAGCATGTGTGTCATACACCTACCCACAAGGCCTTGTTGACAATGTGCTCTATACCAAGGGTGATAGCGTGCATCCACACGAGACGTGTGCAGAGAGTGTGGATGCAACTCCCTCTAAACATGCTTCTAGTCACCTCCTACACCTCCCTCCGCCCCACACAGATCAAAGACAGGCTCACACCAGGAAACCCCAACCTCCTGAAAGCCAACAAAATCCTTTAAGCACTTAATTGACCATCGCTGCACCAAGCTGAGATACCCCTCTCTCTCTCTGCCTGCCTCTTGTAACTTCCCAGCATGAGGGAGTGGGTTCATGTACAGCAGAGTGGAGGGGAACCCAATCCCCCTGTAGGAAATGGCTTTAAGAGGGAGATCTATAGGAAGTAATGGTTTCTCCAGGCTTCTCTAGCTAATCAGACCCAACACCTTGTCACGTACAGCAGCAGAACACTGTATGACCCCCATCACAATGCAGGTCTCCATATGTGCTTTACCTGACTCTAAAGCAATGGGATTTGTGTTTTTCTTATCTCTTGTTGCTAGGCAGAAGCATTGTTATAACAACATGACATCCTCCATGGAAACGCAGATGTGCAAAAGTGATTTCAAGTATTTATTTATTTCTAATTAGGCAAAATACTCCTACTCCTCCACAAAGCCTAACAAGCTGTGCTCATGAGCGCAGGTCAAAACAGACAGGGTCGTGCCGCTGAGAAAGAGGAGGATATAAACATAAACATCAGCTTCACTAGAACACTGGCTCCATCTGTACAGGCAAGGCCAGCCGGATCGAAATATCCTGATCAGAGATGTTGTGTGAGTCAAAGCCTTGAAAAGTGCGGCAATGTCCTCCCACTGAAAGATAGCTATTCACATTCCAAACATTAAGGAAGCAAGGCTACATACAGAGAGACACTCTTCTCAACTAGAGAACACTAGAGGAGAGGAGACTAGAGAACACTGGAGGAGAGGAGACTAGAGAACACTAGAGGAGTGGAGACTAGAGAACACTGGAGGAGTGGAGACTATAGAACACTAGAGGAGAGGAGACTATAGAACACTAGAGGAGAGGAGACTATAGAACACTAGAGGAGTGGAGACTATAGAACACTGGAGGAGAGGAGACTAGAGAACACTGGAGGAGAGGAGACTATAGAACACTAGAGGAGTGGAGACTATAGAACACTAGAGGAGTGGAGACTATAGAACACTAGAGGAGTGGAGACTATAGAACACTAGAGGAGTGGAGACTATAGAACACTGGAGGAGAGGAGACTAGAGAACACTGGAGGAGTGGAGACTATAGAACACTAGAGGAGTGGAGACTATAGAACACTAGAGGAGTGGAGACTATAGAACACTAGAGGAGTGGAGACTAGAGAACACTAGAGGAGAGGAGACTATAGAACACTGGAGGAGTGGAGACTATAGAACACTGGAGGAGAGGAGACTATAGAACACTGGAGGAGTGGAGACTATAGAACACTAGAGGAGTGGAGACTATAGAACACTAGAGGAGTGGAGACTATAGAACACTAGAGGAGTGGAGACTATAGAACACTGGAGGAGTGGAGACTATAAAACACTAGAGGAGTGGAGACTATAGAACACTAGAGGAGTGGAGACTATAGAACACTAGAGGAGAGGAGACTAAAGAACACTGGAGGAGAGGAGACTATAGAACACTGGAGGAGTGGAGACTATAGAACACTAGAGGAGAGGAGACTAGAGAACACTGGAGGAGAGGAGACTAGATATAACTAGAGGAGAGGGAACTAGAGAACACTAGAGGAGAGGAGACTAGAGAACACTAGAGGAGAGGGAACTAGAGAACACTGGAGGAGAGGAGACTAGAGAACACTAGAGGAGAGGAGACTAGATATAACTAGAGGAGAGGGAACTAGAGAACACTAGAGGAGAGGAGACTAGAGAACACTAGAGGAGAGGGAACTAGAGAACACTGGAGGAGAGGAGACTAGAGAACACTGGAGGAGAGGAGACTAGAGAACACTAGAGGAGAGGAGACTAGAGAACACTGGATGAGTGGAGACTATAGAACACTAGAGGAGAGGAGACTAGAGAACACTGGATGAGTGGAGACTAGAGAACACTGGAGGAGAGGAGACTAGAGAACACTGGAGGAGAGGAGACTAGAGAACACTGGATGAGTGGAGACTATAGAACACTAGAGGAGAGGAGACTAGAGAACACTAGAGGAGAGGAGACTAGAGAACACTGGAGGAGAGGAGACTAAAGAACACTGCAGTAGAGGACACTAGAGAACACTGGAGGAGAGGACACTAGAGAACACTGGAGGAGAGGACACTAGAGAACACTGGAGGAGAGGAGAGGATACTATTTTATTTGTTATTTATTTAACCTTTATTTAACTAGGCAAGTCAGACTAGAGGAGAGGAGACTGGAGCACACTAGAGGAGAGGAGACAAGAGGACACTGGAGGAGAGAACACTAGAGGAGAGGAGACTAAAGAACACCACAGTAGAGGACACTAGAGAACACTAGAGGAGAGGACACTAGATATAACTAGAGGAGAGGGAACTAGAGAACACTAGAGGAGAGGACACTAGAGAACACTGGAGGAGAGGAGAAATGAGAACACTAGAGGAGAGGAGACAAGAGAACACTAGAGGAGACATGAGAACACTGGAGGAGAGGAGACAAGAGAACACTAGAAGAGAGGAGACAAGAGAACACTAGAGGAGACATGAGAACACTGGAGGAGAGGAGACAAGAGAACACTAGAAGAGAGGAGACAAGAGAACACTAGAGGAGAGGAGACTAGAGAACACTAGAGGAGAGGAGACAAGAGAACACTAGAGGAGAGGAGACAAGAGAACACTAGAGGAGAGGAGACATGAGAACACTAGAGGACAGGAGACTAGAGTACACTAGAGGAGAGGAGACAAGAGAACACTCGAGGAGAGGAGACAAGAGAACACTAGAAGAGAGGAGACAAGAGAACACTGGAGGAGACATGAGAACACTAGAGGAGAGGAGACTAGAGAACACTAGAGGAGAGGAGACATGAGAACACTAGAGGAGAGGAAACAAGAGAACACCAGAGGAGACATGAGAACACTAGAGGAGAGGAGACTAGAGAACACTAGAGGAGAGGAGACAAGAGAACACTAGAGGAGAGGAGACAAGAGAACACTAGATGAGAGGACACTAGAGAACACTAGAGGAGAGGAGACAAGAGAACACTAGAGGAGAGGAGAATATAGAAATTTAGAACTGGATTATCCCTGGGGATGGATAGAGATGGAGAGAGAGAGGGAGAGAAGGATAGGGGAAGGCGGGTGAGAGCTGGCATCCTCTAGTGTTTATAGCAGCACAACCCAATGACCTCCACTCCTCCTCTACATCCCTCAGTCCCCCGCTTGGCTCTCTGTCCTCCCCCTGACACCTTTCCTCCACAAGCACAGCTGACTACCTCACATCACAGTGCAGCAGGCAACCCTGGCCACCTGCATGGGGAGAAACATAATCTTATGAGAGAGAGAATTGGAGAAGTGGAAATAAAGAAAGAAAGAGAGAGAATGATGGATGAGGGACTGGAGCCAACCTCTAACTCTTCACCAGAATCACAGTCAGATCCGTAGCCTTGCCAAGAGAGGCTGCCTCTGGTCTCCTGGACTCTATGTGAGGGAGGACAGGATGGAGGGCCCTGCTGTGTGCTGTCCTGCATGTTTTTTGGATAATGAGCCTCCACTACCATTCTCCCTCCCTCCCTCCCTCCCTCCCTCCCTCCCTCCCTCCCTGCCGTGAACCTTCAGCTGTCCCCTACCAGATAATGTTTCATGGGCCCTTAACAGAAAGACCAAGCACAGTGTGAATGGGTGTGTATTTGTGTGTGCCTTGCCTGTCTTAATATGTGGGTCACACAGGTTCCAGCATGAAGACACATCTTTGTCCTTCCTGGCTTTACTAACTGTGCTGCTGATGTGATGATGGGAGGCAACAGAATGACTGTCAGTCAGACAGTGTCTTTCTAAGGGCCTTGGAAGATATTCTCTATAGTTATAAACTATCTATACCGAACAAAAATATATATTTCATAGATTGTCCAGTTCATAGAAGGAAATCAGTCAACTGAAATAAATTCATTAGGCCATAATCTATGGATTTCTCATGATTGGGCAGGGGCCCAGCCAATAATAATTTGTTTTTTCACACAAAATGACTTTGTTACAGACAGACATACTCCTCAGCACATCCTCTAAAATGAAGTTGGTGGTGGCTTATGGTGGAAAAATTAACATTCAACTATCTGGCAACAACTCGGCTGAACATTCCTGCAGTCAGCATGCCAATTGCACAGTCCCTCAAAACTTGAGACATCTGTGGTATTGTGTTGTGTGACAAAACTGCACATTGTAGAATTAGCTTTTTATTGTGTAATGATCATGCTGGTTAATCAGCTTCCTGATATGCCACATAAATAGTGTGTGATAATCAATCTACTATCTTTACCTTTTAAGAATGGTGTATCAATAGTTAAATAAATGCCTAGTGAAATAAAGGTTCAATTAGATGCATTGCTGCGTTGCTGATTAAAGAGAAAACTCTCATCTTATCAGGGCTCCTCCCTATCATTTTGACAGACAGCTGGCTGAGGAGAGAGCAGGCATTGGTAGGATGCTGCAGTGCAGCCATTGGTATGACGCTGCAAGGCTTCTGCCTGGCTCTCCAGTGGAAAACATCTTCAAGGCTCTGCCTGGCTCTCCAGTGGGAAACATCTTCAAGGCTCTGCCTGGCTCTCCAGTGGGAAACATCTTCAAGGCTCTGCCTGGCTCTCCAGTGGGAAACATCTTCAAGGCTCTGCCTGGCTCTCCAGTGGGAAACATCTTCAAGGCTCTGCCTGGCTCTCCAGTGGGAAACATCTTCAAGGCTCTGCCTGGCTCTCCAGTGGGAAACATCTTCAAGGCTCTGCCTGGCTCTCCAGTGGGAAACATCTTCAAGGCTCTGCCTGGGTCTGGATCTGTCTCTAACGTAACTGTACAGACCTGACCAATCACTGCCCAGGTCCACAGTAGCACACTAGGGCTGAGTACAGGCTACCTCAAATAACTATGATCATCTCTTATAGTGGAGACTCCCTAAGAGAAGGTTTTCAACTAGCCCTCTCTGCTCCTCAAACCCATGGGTTTTCCTGTTCAACCACTAGCCCTCTCTGCTCCTCAAACCCATGGGTTTTCCTGTTCAACCACTAGCCCTCTCTGCTCCTCAAACCCATGGGTTCTCCTGTTCAACCACCAGCCCTCTCTGCTCCTCAAACCCATGGGTTCTCCTGTTCAACCACTAGCCCTCTCTGCTCCTCAAACCATGGGTTCTCCTGTTCAACCACTAGCCCTCTCTGCTCCTCAAACCCATGGGTTTTCCTGTTCAACCACTAGCCCTCTCTGCTCCTCAAACCCATGGGTTTTCCTGTTCAACCACTAGCCCTCTCTGCTCCTCAAACCATGGGTTCTCCTGTTCAACCACTAGCCCTCTCTGCTCCTCAAACCACGGGTTCTCCTGTTCAACCACTAGCCCTCTCTGCTCCTCAAACCCATGGGTTTTCCTGTTCAACCACTAGCCCTCTCTGCTCCTCAAACCCATGGGTTTTCCTGTTCAACCACCAGCCCTCTCTGCTCCTCAAACTATGGGTTCTCCTATTCAACCACCAGCCCTCTCTACCCCCCCCCCCCCCCCCCCCCCCCTGGGAAATTGAAACCAGATGCTGAAATGTCAAATTAAAATGAGATTCCAGTGCGCTTTCGACATTAATGAAAATGAAGACTTAATGTGGCACACAAGCCTGAACGGGATGATCAAATGAGCTTTGTTCAGAGGAAATTAAAGGGATTACAGTAAGCTCCCCCCCACAAATCTTCACCAGTATTAAAAAAGACCCATTGGGGAACTGAAGATTTGTCCAAAAGCATACAAAAACAAACCTGGAAGAAACACAGGAAGCTGGATTGATCTGCCTTTGGTTTGCAGCATTTCCTCAAACAATATTCAGAGTGAACATGACTAACCACAGAAGAATAAACAATAGTCAGAGTGAACATGACTAAACACAGAAGAATAAACAATAGTCAGAGTGAACATGACTAAACACAGAAGAATAAACAATAGTCAGAGTGAACATGACTAACCACAGAAGAATAAACAATAGTCAGAGTGAACATGACTAAACACAGAAGAATAAACAATAGTCAGAGTGAACATGACTAAACACAGAAGAAGAAACAATAGTCAGAGTGAACATGACTAAACAACAGAAGAATAAACAATAGTCAGAGTGAACATGACTAAACACAGAAGAATAAACAATAGTCAGAGTGAACATGACTAACCACAGAAGAAGAAACAATAGTCAGAGTGAACATGACTAAACAACAGAAGAATAAACAATAGTCAGAGTGAACATGACTAACCACAGAAGAATAAACAATAGTCAGAGTGAACATGACTAAACACAGAAGAATAAACAATAGTCAGAGTGAACATGACTAACCACAGAAGAATAAACAATAGTCAGAGTGAACATGACTAACCACAGAAGAATAAACAATAGTCAGAGTGAACATGACTAACCACAGAAGAATAAACAATAGTCAGAGTGAACATGACTAACCACAGAAGAATAAACAATAGTCAGAGTCAACATGACTAAACACAGAAGAATAAACAATAGTCAGAGTGAACATGACTAAACACAGAAGAAGAAAGACAGAAAAGGAAAAGTGTCTGAGAGCAACTGGAGAGGGGAGGAGGAAGGGGAGGAGGAAGGGGAGGAGGACAGAAGTGTTTTGTTGCATGTCCTGGAAGGGAAGTGAATGTGTTGTACAGTGCTGGTCCCCCCTCTTCCCCTCTTGTCTTCACAAGGATAGTATTGCTCCTGTTAAAGTTAACAAATGGTCTTGATTTGGGGAAGGCGAGGAGCCACAAGGCACGGCTATACGTCGCTCTCCAAACATGGCAGCCCATAAATAACAGAGGGATTAGAGGTGGAGCAACGGAGAGAGGAGGAGAGGAGTGAGAGACTCCACAGCAAACAATGAGAAAATATTAAATGAGTAATCGCTCCCAGATGTGCATGCTGTTACTTAAGAGTGGGATACTTTTGGCCTCATGTGGACACAGCAGGCAAACATCTCTCTATATATTTCTCTGTACTACAATTTCTCTCTCTCTCAAAATAAAGACAAAAATAACTAACTAAGTCTTATTGAGCTCATTCTGTTTCCTGCTAGGCTGTTCTCTGCTAGGCTGTTCTCTGCTAGGCTGTTCTCTGCTAGACTGTTCTCTGCTAGGCTGTTCTATGCTAGGCTGTTCTCTGCTAGGCTGTTTCCTGCTAGGCTGTTCTCTGTTAGGCTGTTCTCTGCTAGACTGTTCTCTGCTAGACTGTTTCCTGCTAGGCTGTTCTATGCTAGGCTGTTCTCTGCTAGGCTGTTTCCTGCTAGGCTGTTTCCTGCTAGACTGTTCTCTGCTAGGCTGTTCTCTGCTAGGCTGGTCTCTGCTAGGCTGTTTCCGGCTAGGCTGTTTCCTGCTTGGCTGTTCTCTGCTAGGCTGTTCTCTGCTAGGCTGTTCTCTGCTAGGCTGGTCTCTGCTAGGCTGTTCTCTGCTAGGCTGTTCTCTGCTAGACTGTTCTCTGCTAGACTGTTTCCTGCTAGACTGTTCTATGCTAGGCTGTTCTCTGCTAGACTGTTCTATGCTAGGCTGTTCTCTGCTAGGCTGTTCTCTGCTAGACTGTTCTCTGCTAGGCTGTTCTCTGCTAGGCTGTTTCCTGCTAGGCTGTTCTCTGCTAGGCTGTTCTATGCTAGGCTGTTCTCTGCTAGACTCTTCTCTGCTAGGCTGTTCTCTGTTAGGCTGTTCCCTGCTAGGCTGTTTCCTGCTAGACTGTTCTCTGCTAGGCTGTTCTCTGCTAGGCTGTTCTCTGCTAGGCTGTTCTCTGCTAGGCTGCTCTATGCTAGGCTGCTCTATGCTAGGCTGTTCTATGCTAGGCTGTTTTCTGCTAGGCTGTTCTATGCTAGGCTGTTCTCTGCTTGGCTGCTCTATGCTAGGCTGTTCTCTGCTAGACTGTTCTCTGCTAGGCTGTTCTCTGCTAGACTGTTCTCTGCTAGGCTGTTCTCTGCTAGGCTGTTCTCTGCTTGGCTGCTCTATGCTAGGCTGTTCTCTGCTAGGCTGTTCCCTGCTAGGCTGTTCTCTGCTAGGCTGTTCTCTGTTAGGCTGTTCTCTGCTAGGCTGTTCTATGCTAGGCTGTTCTATGCTAGGCTGTTTTCTGCTAGGCTGTTCTCTGCTAGGCTGTTCTATGCTAGGCTGTTCTCTGCTTGGCTGCTCTATGCTAGTCTGTTCTCTGCTAGGCTGTTCTCTGCTAGGCTGTTCTCTGCTAGACTGTTCTCTGCTTGGCTGTTCTATGCTAGGCTGTTCTCTGCTAGACTGTTCTCTGCTAGGCTGTTCTCTGCTAGACTGTTCTCTGCTAGGCTGTTCTATGCTAGGCTGTTCTATGCTAGGCTGTTCTCTGCTAGGCTGTTCTATGCTAGGCTGTTCTATGCTAGGCTGTTCTCTGCTAGGCTGTTCTATGCTAGGCTGTTTTCTGCTAGGCTGTTCTCTGCTAGACTGTTCTCTGCTAGGCTGTTCTATGCTAGGCTGTTCTATGCTAGGCTGTTTCCTGCTAGGCTGTTTCCTGCTAGGCTGTTCTCTGCTAGGCTGTTCTCTGCTAGGCTGTTCTCTGCTAGGCTGTTTTCTGCTAGGCTGTTCTCTGCTAGGCTGTTCTCTGCTAGGCTGTTTTCTGCTAGGCTGTTTCCTGCTAGGCTGTTCTATGCTAGGCTGTTTTCTGCTAGACTGTTCTCTGCTAGGCTGTTCTCTGCTAGGCTGTTTTCTGCTAGGCTGTTTCCTGCTAGGCTGTTCTATGCTAGGCTGTTCTCTGCTAGGCTGTTTTCTGCTAGACTGTTCTCTGCTAGGCTGTTTTCTGCTAGACTGTTCTCTGCTAGGCTGTTCTCTACTAGGCTGTTCTCTGCTAGGCTGTTTTCTGCTAGGCTGTTTTCTGCTAGACTGTTCTCTGCTAGGCTGTTCTCTACTAGGCTGTTCTCTGCTAGGCTGTTTTCTGCTAGGCTGTTTTCTGCTAGGCTGTTTTCTGCTAGACTGTTCTCTGCTAGGCTGTTTTCTGCTAGGCTGTTTCCTGCTAGGCTGTTCTATGCTAGGCTGTTCTCTGCTAGGCTGTTTTCTGCTAGACTGTTCTCTGCTAGGCTGTTTTCTGCTAGACTGTTCTCTGCTAGGCTGTTCTCTACTAGGCTGTTCTCTGCTAGGCTGTTTTCTGCTAGGCTGTTTTCTGCTAGACTGTTCTCTGCTAGGCTGTTCTCTACTAGGCTGTTTTCTGCTAGACTGTTCTCTGCTAGGCTGTTCTCTACTAGGCTGTTCTCTACTAGGCTGTTCTCTGCTAGGCTGTTCTCTGCTAGACTGTTCTCTGCTAGGCTGTTCTCTACTAGGCTGTTCTCTGCTAGGCTGTTTTCTGCTAGGCTGTTTCCTGCTAGGCTGTTCTATGCTAGGCTGTTCTCTGCTAGGCTGTTTTCTGCTAGACTGTTCTCTGCTAGGCTGTTCTATGCTAGGCTGTTCTCTGCTAGGCTGTTTTCTGCTAGACTGTTCTCTGCTAGGCTGTTTTCTGCTAGACTGTTCTCTGCTAGGCTGTTCTCTGCTAGGCTGTTTTCTGCTAGACTGTTCTCTGCTAGGCTGTTCTATGCTAGGCTGTTCTCTGCTAGGCTGTTCTCTACTAGGCTGTTTCCTGCTAGGCTGTTCTATGCTAGGCTGTTCTATGCTAGGCTGTTCTCTGCTAGGCTGTTTTCTGCTAGACTGTTCTCTGCTAGGCTGTTTTCTGCTAGACTGTTCTCTGCTAGGCTGTTCTCTACTATGCTGTTTTCTGCTAGACTGTTCTCTGCTAGGCTGTTTCCTGCTAGGCTGTTTCCTGCTAGGCTGTTCTCTGCTAGGCTGTTCTCTGCTAGGCTGTTCTATGCTAGGCTGTTCTCTGCTAGACTGTTCTCTGCTAGGCTGTTCTCTGCTAGACTGTTCTCTGCTAGGCTGTTCTCTGCTAGGCTGTTCTCTGCTAGACTGTTCTATGCTAGACTGTTCTCTGCTAGGCTGTTCTATGCTAGGCTGTTCTATGCTAGGCTGTTCTATGCTAGGCTGTTCTATGCTAGGCTGTTCTCTGCTAGGCTGTTTTCTGCTAGGCTGTTCTATGCTAGGCTGTTCTCTGCTAGGCTGTTTTCTGCTAGGCTGTTTTCTGCTAGGCTGTTCTCTGCTAGGCTGTGATACGTAGTGAGAGCTCCCATATAGAAACTCTCCATCTCCCCTCCAGCACTGCCCTACACCTCCTGCTCTTTCCTGCTCTTTCACTCTGTATTTATCTATATATGTATCCCTCTCTCTCCCCCCTCAGCTGCTGATGTCATTTCCTTGCCCCCAGCTCCCATTCTCCCAAAAGTTCACATCAAAGATAGGCCCCCACCCATGGCGTGTTAAGCCCTGCCCCCCCAAACCCCAGGCTGGTTGGGGCAGTACGGATCCAGTAAATTTGCCAAAGGCTCAGTGTGAGTGTAAGTGTGTGTGTGTTAAACCCCTCTCACAGCACCACGTCTGTCTTCTCCTCCTTCTATCTCCCTCCTTTCCTCCCTCCATCCCTCTCCCTCCTTCCCTACTGACCCCACCACCAGAGAGATGAGATTGGACATGGCAGCTTCTTCTTTCTCTCTCTATTTATCTCATTCCTATGCTGTGAGCTCATGCCCTCTCTCCTCTCTCCCTTCTCACAGACACCCTATACACAGTGCTCAGGTCCCAGGGAGCATGACCAGTAGATAAGTAAGGGCTAGGGGTCCTGGTGTTATAGACAGGGCTAGGGGTCCTGGGGTTATGGACAGGGCTAGGGGTACTGGTGTTATAGACAGGGCTAGGGGTCCTGGTGTTATAGACAGGGCTAGGGGTCCTGGTGTTATGAACAGGGCTAGGGGTCCTGGTGTTATAGACAGGGCTAGGGGTCCTGGTGTTATAGACAGGGCTAGGGGTCCTGGTGTTATAGACAGGGCTAGGGGTCCTGGTGTTATGGACAGGGCTAGGGGTCCCGGTGTTATATACATGGCTAGGGGTCCTGGTGTTATAGACAGGGCAGTATGCTGAGGTTATGTAGAATAGATACAAACAGACAGGACGAGAGAATATGTCACACCCTGACCATAGTTTGCTTTGTATGTTTCTATGTTTTGTTTAGTCAGGGTGTGATCTGAGTGGGCATTCTATGTAATGTGTCTAGTTTGTCTATTTCTATGTTTGACCTGATATGGTTCTCAATCAGAGGCAGTGTTAGTCATTGTCTCTGATTGGGAACCATATTTAGGTAGCCTGTTGGGTTTTGTGGGTGGTTGTTCCTGTCTCTGTGTTTGTTTGCACCAGATAAGGCTGTTTAGGTTTTTCACGTTACAGTTTTGTATTGTTTGTTATCATCTTTATTAAAGATGTTTAATAATAACCACGCTGCATTTTGGTCCTCCTCTCCTTCGACGGAAGGAATAGAGATCTCCAGCAGAGTGGGAGGGGAGTGAACCCATGATGTATGGATACTACATATGGTTGAGCGAGTGGGTTGCTTAAAGTGGTCTTAGGTTTAATAAAGTTTCAACTTTCAACATCAGTTCCCAAGAGATTATGCAACATGTTTCCTTACTATATTGTCCATGAATGAATCTGGTCCACAGAGTGGCATTGGTTACAGACTTTCAAAGGCCCAGGTGAGCAGTCTACCACAAGACCCCCGCAGACTGACAGTAAATATGTCACAGTGAGCAGATGAAGACATGGAGCATCAACAAGCCTTTAGGCTCTGCACCTGTAGACCACAGGAGGCTGCTGAGGGGAGGACGGCTCATAATAATGTCCAGAATGGAGCAAATGGAAAGGCATCAAACACCTGGAAACCATATGTGTGAATGTATTTGTTACCATACCACCTATTCCATGAGCCTGTCCTCCCCAATGAAGCTGCCACCAACCTCCTGTACTGTATACTCTGAATACTGTGAGGTCATTGAGATGAGACATAACCTCTGTGTGTTTGAAGTTGATTAGTGTTAATATTAGCGTTAGGGTTATGGTAAGGGTTCAGTCAGCCCAAGGATCCCTCTTAGCATTTACCAAAACCACTGTGCGAGCAGACTGAGAAGTGATGTCATAGAGAGGGGACAGGATTTCCAAATGAACTATGTTAAACAATCTAAGCCATGACAATAAACTGTGTAGATCCCTTTGTAAATAAACAAGCCATGGGTAAATGTGACCCAAAATATTATGTTACCGTCAATATTTTGACAAGCATACATATCCATATTGATATAATAATGTATTGAATGGACAAACTCATCTGTCATCTTCCAAGCATCCATCTATGTCTAAGCATTTCAACATTTGGTAATTAGTTTGAGGGTGAAAGTTTGACAGTCTGTTTTGATCCTAATCCAGAGGTTGAGCTACACATGTGGGGCTAGCTAGCAGATATACACATCCTCAGTCAAGCCATCTGCTGCTGAAGGGAGAGGAGTGAAGCTGGCATCATTCCCTCTCTGCTGTGAGTGTGGTGATGGTTATGAGAGCGGTATGGGCACCTGGAATGTGTTGTGAAAGTGTTTCCAGTCCAAGCCTAGGGCTTGTACCCTGCATGGAAGATGGCTGCCTTTCTGTCACACAACAGAGGATATCTCCACACTAGTCAGGCAAACAGCGAGGCTGGGGAGAGTCCAGGTAGGAGGGGACTGGCAGACTGCAAACCTGGCTCAGACCACTTCATGTCTTTATAATTACAACGCAAGCACACACACACCGCACACACACACACACACACACACACACACACACACACACACACACACACACACACACACACACACACACACACACACACACACACACACATACAGAGGAGAGGAAGCCCTGCCCCATGGTCCTGCAGACAGACAGAGAGGCCATTGAGGGACTGTGTTTGTTTAAATGGTCATAAGTGTTCTCTTCCGGCTGGTGGTACAGAAAGACGGTGTTGGGTTGGGTGCACATGGGGAGAAGCAGGGACGGTGTTGGGTTGGGTGCACATGGGGAGAAGCAGGAACGGTGTTGGGTTGGGTGGACATGGGGAGAAGCAGGGACGGTGTTGGGTTGGGTGCACATGGGGAGAAGCAGGGACGGTGTTGGGTTGGGTGCACATGGGGAGAAGCAGGGACGGTGTTGGGTTGGGTGCACATGGGGAGAAGCAGGGACGGTGTTGGGTTGGGTGGACATGGGGAGAAGCAGGGACGGTGTTGGGTTGGGTGGACATGGGGAGAAGCAGGAACGGTGTTGGGTTGGGTGGACATGGGGAGAAGCAGGGACGGTGTTGAGTTGGGTGCACATGGGGAGAGACAGGGAGAGATAGTGTTGGGTTGGGTGGACATGGAAAGAGGCAGGGAGAGATGGTGTTGGGTTGGGTGCACATGGAGATAGGCAGGGAGAGATGGTGTTGGGTTGGGTGCACATGGGGAGAGACAGGGAGAGATGGTGTTGGGTTGGGTGGACATGGAGAGAGGCAGGGAGAGATGGTGTTGGGTTGGGTGCACATGGGGAGAGACAGGTAGAGATGGTGTTGGGTTGGGTGCACATGGAGATAGGCAGGGAGAGATGGTGTTGGGTTGGGTGGACATGGGTAGAGGCAGGGAAATATGGTGTTGGGTTGGGTGGACATGGGGATTGGCAGGGACGGTGTTGGGTTGGGTGGAAAAGGGGATTGGCAGGTACGGTGTTGGGCTGGGTGGACATGGGGAGAGGCAGGGAGAGATGGTGTTGGGTTGGGTGGACATGGGGAGAGACAGGGAGAGATGGTGTTGGGTTGGGTGGACATGGGGAGAGGCAGGGAGAGATGGTGTTGGGTTGGGTGGACATGGGGATTGGCAGGGACGGTGTTGGGTTGGGTGGACATGGAGAGAGGCAGGGAGAGATGGTGTTGGGTTGGGTGGAGATGGTGAGAGGCAGGGAGAGATGGTGTTGGGTTGGGTGGACATGGGGAGAGACAGGGACGGTGTTGGGTTGGGTGGACATGGGGAAAGACGGTGAGAGATGGTGTTGGGTTGGGTGGACATGGGGAGAGGCAGGGAGAGATGGTGTTGGGTTGGGTGGAGATGGGGATTGGCAGGGACGGTGTTGGGTTGGGTGGAAAAGGGGATTGGCAGGTACGGTGTTGGGCTGGGTGGACATGGGGAGAGGCAGGGAGAGATGGTGTTGGGTTGGGTGGACATGGGGAGAGGCAGGGAGAGATGGTGTTGGGTTGGGTGGACATGGGGATTGGCAGGGACGGTGTTGGGTTGGGTGGACATGGAGAGAGGCAGGGAGAGATGGTGTTGGGTTGGGTGGAGATGGTGAGAGGCAGGGAGAGATGGTGTTGGGTTGGGTGGACATGGGGAGAGACAGGGACGGTGTTGGGTTGGGTGGACATGGGGAAAGACGGTGAGAGATGGTGTTGGGTTGGGTGGACATGGGGAGAGGCAGGGAGAGATGGTGTTGGGTTGGGTGGAGATGGTGAGAGGCAGGGAGAGATGGTGTTGGGTTGGGTGGAGATGGTGAGAGGCAGGGAGAGATGGTGTTGGGTTGGGTGGACATGGGGAGAGACAGGGACGGTGTTGGGTTGGGTGGACATGGGGAAAGACGGTGAGAGATGGTGTTGGGTTGGGTGGACATGGGGAGAGGCAGGGAGAGATGGTGTTGGGTTGGGAGCACATGGGGAGAGACAGGGAGAGATGGTGTTGGGTTGGGTGGACATGGGGAGAGGCAGTGATGATGTTGGGTTGGGTGGAGATGGGGAGAGACAGTGATGGTGTTGGGTAGGGTGGACATGGAGAGAGGCAGGGAGAGACTGTGCTGGGTGGACATGGGGAGATTTAGCGAGGGCAGAGGGCCGGGGAGGCAGGTTTATATGAATGACTGAGTGACTTGGCACCTTTTAGTTCAATAAACAGAGGCTGTTTGATTGGAGTGCTGGGGAGTGGTAGCTGGACTAAAATAAAGAAAGCGTTTTGTTTTTCGAGGGCCGAGGTACTGGCAGGAGCCTAGAGCACCCCCCCCCCCTTACAACCCTCTCCCCTGAAAGATAATTTAATTTAGTACGCAGCAACAGCATCACAGTAAGAAGACCTGCCACCAGACAAACTACATAACAAACATCTGCAGCAGATTATCACATTTCCATTTTATGATAGAAAAAACACAAGAGAAACAGTTTACGGGCCATTTACTGAACAGTCAGCTCCTACAGTACATATCTGCATATGCAAGTGATTAACAGGCAGTTTGGAGCTGGAAGGAAACCTGTTACCATTAGTTACATGTTGTGGAATCACCCCATCAGGCACTATGGTTACCACCCCGCTCTCATTCATTTGTATACAGCACTTTCCTCATCAGGGATTGGCTGAGGTGAATCCAATACTTGTTTACACAACTTGATCAAGTAGAATTCCTCCTGACGGCCCTCAGGGGAGTTTGGTAGCTTGAAACCCTCAGTTTACCAGTAAATCTAGGTAAATGTGTCTTCTAAGGTCAAACATAAATACTACATCACTTTTGGGGGGCGGGATTACTATACCGATTTCACATAACTGCTGCCAGAAAGGGCATGGACATTCCTGATAAACATAATGACAGAATATGTTGACTGCGTTGGACCCGATCCAGTGTTAAACAGTAAAGGTCTTCAGTGGCTGGAGGCCTGACTGTACATGGATATGCCAACAATATAGACTGTAGTATTCTAGCCCTCTAGACTCTTCTCCCCAGCCCAGATATTGTAGACTTTTAGACCTCTAGCTCTCTACCCAGCCCAGATATTGTAGACTTCTAGCCCTCTAGCTCTCTACCCAGCCCAGATATTGTAGACTTCTAGCCCTCTAGCTCTCTACCCAGCCCAGATATTGTAGACTTCTAGCCCTCTAGCTCTCTACCCAGCAGGGAGAGAGTCTCTCTCTCCCTGCTGCCGGTGCTGTTTGTGAGCATGAGTCCCCCAGATGCCTGCCTGTCTGTCTGTGTGGCCCCAGCACCATCCACCATTCAGCATCTGCAATGAGGGCCTTATTAAAACAATCTTCCCAATTAACATTCCTGGCCCCGAGATCCCAACTCTCAACCCCCCTCCCGCCACCCTCAATCCCACCGACCTGCCTCCCGCCTGCCGACCCCCTCCCGCCCGCCGACCCCCTCCATCCCACCGAGCCCCTCCATCCCACCGACCCCCTCCATCCCGCCGACCCCTCCATCCCACCTAACTACCTCTTCCACCCCAGCCCTCTCACCCCCATAACCACAGCACAGAGAGCACAGCTGTGAAAGGCCCGGAGCAACCATCAGACCCCTGGATGTGGCTAGGGCAGACGGAGGGAGAGAAGGAGGGGGTTTATTCCCTACCTGTTCCTGGGAAACAGGAGATAGGAAGGTGTGTATAGTATTGGGGAAGTAGAGGGGGAACGCAGGGCAGATTGTGTGTGTGTCTGCGCGTGCATACCTGTGTCTCGATGGAAGGTGTATAATATGAGTTAGTAGTACAGGAAGAGTGTGTTATGGTTAGTGTTCTGTGCAGTCATAACGGGACTGGATACACAGTGATTTACTGTAGTGTCACTGGTTTGGGGAAGACAGCCTGTGATCCAGAGCAGGGAAACTGTAAGAGTCTGACAGCTGTATCACTGACGCTGCTGGAGAAATGACCTCCACAAAGACAGCCCGCTTCCTCACTGAGCACCATTTGACCCTGCATTCACCCTCTATCCCAGTGTACTGGAAGAAAAACATCCCTCTATCCCAGTGTACTGGAAGAAAAACATCCCTCTATCCCAGTGTACTGGAAGAAAAACATCCCTCTATCCCCGTGTACTGGAAGAAAAACATCCCTCTATCCCAGTGTACTGGAAGAAAAACATCCCTCTATCCCAGTGTACTGGAAGAAAAACATCCCTCTATCCCAGTGTACTGGAAGAAAAACATCCCTCTATCCCTGTGTACTGGAAGAAAAACATCCCTCTATCCCAGTGTACTGGAAGAAAAACATCCCTCTATCCCAGTGTACTGGAAGAAAAACATCCCTCTATCCCCGTGTACTGGAAGAAAAACATCCCTCTATTCCAGTGTACTGGAAGAAAAACATCCCTCTATCCCAGTGTACTGGAAGAAAAACATCCCTCTATCCCAGTGTACTGGAAGAAAAACATCCCTCTATCCCCGTGTACTGGAAGAAAAACATCCCTCTATCCCAGTGTACTGGAAGAAAAACATCCCTCTATCCCAGTATACTGGAAGAAAAACATCCCTCTATCCCGTGTACTGGAAGAAAAACATCCCTCTATCCCAGTGTACTGGAAGAAAAACATCTCCATTCATACATTTATCTGTTGGCCTGAGACTCCGGGAGATTAGTATCACTTCTCAGGTCTCTCACTCATCTTCCAAAAACACAGATCTTTTACAGACAAGTATGGAGACAGAAATTGTTATTGTAGATCAGTGCTGAGTAAATAGAGCCAGGGCAGATAGACAGGGATCCTCCTGCAGTGTTTGTAGAGGATTTGACCTGCCTGGCCTGGAAGTGTTTCATGTCTGATTTAGGAGATATCAACAGTTCCCCCTGAACTGTACAGTACAGCACCTTTCTGTCTGTGTGTGTGTGTGTGTGTGGGGGGGGGGGGGGTGTCTACTGTACGCAACTATGCATGATTAAACACATCTAAATGAGATCCGGTGGGGGTTGACGTTGACGTTAGTTCATGAATGTCCTTTCTGAAACTCTCTCTGACAAACGATTCTAATTCAGAGCAGACATCCTCCCTTTCATCTTCATTTGACCTACTTTAAATCTTAACGTAATACACGTAGTCTCCAATGAAAGTATCATTTGACAGAGGTTTAGGAAGGGGAAACAGTAGGAGAGAGTAGATTGTTATGGAGAGAGCGGCATTACATCAGTGTGTGTTGGAGATGTGACTTGGCTAGGGAGAGAACCTGAGGCAGGCTGTGTGGAAGGAAAGAGAGTGACATGAAAACAGTGGAAGAGAGAAGGAAAGAGAGACATTTCAAACACAGGAAAATACAAGCGGATGCAAACTCAACCCTACAGCCATATCCTTAAGCCTTTCATCATGGCCACTTTCATTTCACCACACTGCTGCTGACTCTCCAATCACTTCACCAGACTCAGGAGAGATGGAGAGAGAGAGGGGGGAGAGAGAAAGAGAAAGAAAGAAAGAAAGAAAGAAAGAAAGAAAGAAAGAAAGAAAGAAAGAAAGAAAGAAAGAAAGAAAGAAAAGAAAAGAGAGAGAGCGAGAGAGAGAGAAGGTAGAGAGCAGAGAGAAGAGAGCGAGAGTGAATAACATAGGAGGAGAGAGAGATTGAGCAAGAGAGAGCACGAACCGGAGAACGAGGAGAGTGATTGGGGGTTAAGTGCAGAGGGGGTCTTAAAGAGATAGAGAGCCTAGGAATGTTAAAGAGGGCGAGACAAAGCAAACAGGGGTCCTGGGATTCAACCATGCTGGCTCCAGAGAGGCACATCTTTCTCTGATCAATAGGCTCAGAGTCCCTGTCCCAATGGCTTCCACATGGCCTCTAAACTGGCCCAGATGTACCCGGGGAGATGAAAAGATGACCATATCCCTATCTGTAAGGTATATGTTACACAGGGAATAGATAAAGGAGAGAGAGAAGGAAAGAGTGAGAGAGAAAGAGACTATTGGTTTATAGTGGCCTTATTATTGCCAAATAATGTAAGCATTACGGATTATCACCTTTGTTATAATATACCAAAGGCTTCCAAGCCAGAGACGTGTTTTGAAAGTGTGACAAAAATGACCCTGAGCGCTATGAATTTGATACAACATGGGGATATGTAGAGTGATGTTAACCTATGGATTTGATACAACATGGGGATATGTAGAGTGATGTTAACCTATGGATTTGATACAACATGGGGATATGTAGAGTGATGTTAACCTATGGATTTGATACAACATGGGGATATGTAGAGTGATGTTAACCTATGGATTTTTAGACTTTATATTTCGATAGTGGGGGCACAGAGAAGGAAAGAAAATGACAAAGCTTCCTCCTAGTTCTTCTGCTTTGTTTTATAGCCTGCGTTGCTACTGTGAACACGGCTGAAACATCCCATGTACCTGATTCATGATTCTACTCCCCAGGGCTCAGAGTCATCCCCACTGAGATGTAAGGCTAACACACACACACACACAAGCACGCACGCACTATCTATCTACCCTGACCTGGAGCTGGCAACCCCTTTCACCAAGCTTACACTAAATATCTACCTTAAACTGGAGCTGGAAACCCCTTTCGCCAAGCTTTACACGATATATCTACCCTGACCTGGCAACCCCTTTCACCAAGCTTTACACTATCTATCTACCCTGACCTGGAGCTGGCAACCCCTTTCACCAAGCTTTACACTATCTATCTACCCTGACCTGGACCTGGCAACCCCTTTCACCAAGCTTTACACTATCTATCTACCCTGACCTGGACCTGGCAACCCCTTTCACCAAGCTTTACACTATCTATCTACCCTGAACTGGACCTGGCAACCCCTTTCACCAAGCTTTAGACTATCTATCTACCCTGAACTGGACCTGGCAACCCCTTTCACCAAGCTTTAGACTATCTATCTACCCTGAACTGGACCTGGCAACCCCTTTCACCAAGCTTTACACTATCTATCTATCTATCCTGACCTGGACCTGGCAACCCCTTTCACCAAGCTTATCATTCTAAATCTACAAGCTGAAAAAGTCTCCTTACCCTGTTTATTCCCACAACTTTCATCTCCTAACATTCATGTGTATTGAAAGTCAAATCACCCATATAACTATTAAATTCTCATCTCTATGCTAAATTGATCAATTAATCAAACATGCATTTTGACGTTTGATGCCGATCGAAGGCATTCTTTGCATGCAAAGTCATAAAAAATGTAATGCATATTAATTTTCCTGACATAGCTCTCTCACTCTCATTTCCTGACATCTCTCTCTCTCTCTCACTCTCTCTCTCTCTCTCACTGGACCTATAAAGGACCCCTCTCTCACTGGGCCTATACAGAACCATTCTCTCACCGGACCTATAAAGGACCCCTCTCTCACTGGGCCTATACAGAACCATTCTCTCACTCGACCTATAAAGGACCCCTCTCCCACTGGGCCTATACAGAACCATTCTCTCACCGGACCTATACAGGACCCCTCTCTCACTGGGCCTATACAGAACCATTCTCTCACCGGACCTATACAGGACCCCTTACTCACTGGGCCTATACAGGACCACTCTCTCACCAGACCTATACAGGACCCCTCTCTCACCGGACCTATACAGGACCCCTCTCTCACCAGACCTATACAGAATCATTCTCTCACTGGACCTATATAGGACCCCTCTCTCACTGGGTCTATACAGTACCCCTCTCTTACCGGACCTATACAGGACCACTCTCTCACCAGACCTATACAGGACCCCTCTCTTAGCGGACCGATACAGGACCACTCTCTCACCAGACCTATACAGGACCCCTCTCTTACCGGACCTATACAGGACCACTCTCTCACCAGACCTATACAGGACCCCTCTCTTACCGGACATATACAGAACCAGTCTCTTACCGGACCTATACAGAACCAGTCTCTCACCGGACCTATACAGGACCCCTCTCTCACCGGACCTATACAGTACCCCTCTCTTACCGGACCTATACAGAACCAGTCTCTCACTGGACCTATACAGGACCCCTCTCTCACCGGACCTATACAGGACCCCTCTCTCACCGGACCTATACAGGACCACTCTCTCACCAGACCTATACAGGACCACTCTCTCACCAGACCTATACAGGACCACTCTCTCACCAGACCTATACAGGACCACTCTCTCACCAGACCTATACAGGACCATTTGTAACTAAACAACTCCCCCAAAACAGTTCCAAACCAAACAACCTGTCCTGTGTCTCTCTACTACCGCATGGCAGTACCGGAGTGCCAAGTTTCTGACAAAAAGGCTTCTCAACAGATTTTACCCCCAACAGATTTTACCTCCTGAACAGGTAATCAAATGGCTACCCGGACTATTTGCATTGTGTGCCCCCCCAACCCCTCTTTTACGCTGCTGCTACTCTCTGTTTATCTTATATACATAGTCACTTTAACTATACATTCATGTACATACCACCTCAATTGGCCCGACCAACCAGTGCTCCTGCACATTAGCTAACCGGGCTATCTGCATTGTGTTGTATTCGGCGCACGTGACAAATAAAATTTGATTTGAGAGACACTAACACAAACACACCCCACAGAGCCCCAGGACAGCAGCACAATTTTACCAAAGCAAATCATGAGAAAACAAAAAGACATTTACTTGACACATTGGAAAGATTTTTTTTTAAAACAGAGCAAACTAGAATGCTATTTGGCCCTAAACAGAGAGTACACAGTGACAGAATACCTGACCACTGTGACTGACCCAAACTTAAGGAAGGCATTGACTATGTACAGACTCAGTGAGCATAGCCTTGCTATTGAGAAAGGTTGCCTAGCTCTCAAGAGAAGACAGGCTATGTGCACACTGCCCACAAAATGAGGTGGAAACTGAGCTGCACTTCCTAACCTCCTGCCAAATGTATGACCATATTAGAGACACATACAGTGCATCTCTCAGAAAACAAACCCAATTTTGATAAACTCCCATATCTACTGGGTGAAATTCCACAGTGTGCCATCACAGCAGCAAGATGTGTGACCTGTTGCCACAAGAAAAGGGCAACCAGTGAAAAACAAACACCATTGTGTACTTTCACCATTTGTACATTGTTACAACACTGTAAATATATATAATATGACATGTGTAAGTTTTATTGTTTTGAAACTTCTGAATGTGTAATGTTTACTGTTCATTTTATTGTTTATTTCACTTTTGTATATTATCTACCTCACTTGCTTTGGCAATGTTAACACGTTTCCCATGCCAATAAAGCCCCTTGAATTGAATTGAATTGAGAGACAGAGAGACAGAGAGACAGAGAGAGACAGACAGAAAGAGTGAGATAGACAGAGAATTTCAACATACCAATTAGGATTTGGCTAAAAATACTTGAATCAGTCATAGAGCCCATTGCCCTTTATGGTTGTGAGGTCTGGGGTCCGCTCACCAACCAAGACTTCACAAAATGGGACAAACACCAAATTGAGACTCTGCACGCAGAATTCTGCAAAAATATCCTCCGTGTACAACGTAGAACACCAAATAATGCATGCAGAGCAGAATTAGGCCGATACCCACTAATTATCAAAATCCAGAAAAGAGCTGTTAAATTCTACAACCACCTAAAAGGAAGCGATTCACAAACCTTCCATAACAAAGCCATCACCTACAGAGAGATGAACCTGGAGAAGAGTCCCCTAAGCAAGCTGGTCCTGGGGCTCTGTTCACAAACACAAACACACACTACAGAGCCCCAGGACAGCAGCACAATTAGACCCAACCAAATCATGAGAAAACAAAAAGATAACTACTTAACACATTGGAAAGAATTAACAAAAAAACTGAGCAAACTAGAATGCTATTTGGCCCTACACAGAGAGTACACAGCGGCAGAATACCTGACCACTGTGACTGACCCAAAATTAAGGAAAGCCTTGACTATGTACAGACTCAGGGAGCATAGCCTTGCTATTGAGAAAGGCCGCCGTAGGCAGACATGGCTCTCAAGAGAAGACAGGCTATGTGCTCACTGCCCACAAAATGAGGTGGAAACTGAGGTGCACTTCCTAACCTCCTAACCAATGTATGACCATATTAGAGAGACATATTTTCCTCAGATTACACAGATCCACAAAGAATTCGAAAACAAATCCAATTTTGAAAAACTCCCATATCTACTGGGTGAAATTCCACAGTGTGCCATCACAGCAGCAAGATTTGTGACCTGTTGCCACGAGAAAAGGGCAACCAGTGAAGAACAAACACCATTGTAAATACAACCCATATTTATGCTTATTTATTTTATCTTGTGTCCTTTAACCATTTGTACATTGTTAAAACACTGTATATATATATAATATGACATTTGTAATGTCTTTACTGTTTTGAAACTTCTGTATGTGTAATGTTTACTGTTAATTTTTGTTGTTTTTCACTTTATATATTCACTTTGTATGTTGTCTACCTCACTTGCTTTGGCAATGTTAACACATGTTTCCCATGCCAATAAAGCCCTTGAATTGAAATTGAATTGAATTGAATGAGACAGAGAGTGAGAGACAGACAGTGAGAAAGAGATTAGAGAGTGAGAGACAGACAGAGAGAAAGAGAGACAGAGAGACAGAGAGTGAGAGACAGGCAGATAGAAAAAGAGACAGAGAGTGAGAGACAGACAGCGAGAACGAGAAAGACAGACATATATAGACATAATATGACATTTGTAATGTCTTGATTCTTTTGGAACTTCTGTGAGTGTAATGTTTTCTTTTAATGTTTATTGTTTATTTCAATTTAGTTTATTATCTACCTCGCTTGCTTTGGCAATGTTAGCACATGTTTCCCATGCCAAAACAGCCCTTGAATTAAATTGAATTGAATTGAGAGAATGAGACCTAAGAGAGCCTCTCAGCCAGAGGCAGGTATGTGAGTGTTCCACCTTCTCCCACCCTTCCTCTCCCTCCCTCTACAGTATCTCCATAACAACAATTCACATGGAGAGAGAGGTCAGAAGTAAGTGAACAGATAAACTCTCCCTCCCACCTCCACACTCCCCAGGCTCTACAGATAACACATGCCTAGTGTTCCTCACAGCACAGGAAACAGATTCCCCCTTCCACAACACAGCACTGCTCTGCTCCAATCAGCACATGAGTTTACCAGACCCAAATATGACAACAAGGCCAATGTAAGGCAGGGTGGAGTTAAACAGCTACATTGTGTTCAACAAAGGGACAAACGGATCAGGGCGAGGATGAGATGGGACTTGTTGACCTTGGGAGCAGTGTTGAAGAGGGGATGTTCATAGTTTGCTGAGTGAAAGCAAAATAAAACAGAATGGCAGACAGATTAGACCTGCGTGGATACGGATTAGACCTGCCTGAATGTGGATTAGACCTGCGTGGATACGGATTAGACCTGCCTGAATGTGGATGCGACCTGCCTGTATGCGGATTAGACCTACCCGAATGCAGATTAGACCTGCGTGGATATGGATTAGACCTGCCTGAATGTGGATTAGACCTGCCTGTATGCGGATTAGACCTATCCGAATGCAGATTAGACCGGCCTGGATGCGGATTAGACCTGCCATAATGCAGATTAGACCTACCTGGATGTGGGTTAGACCTGCCTGGATACAAATTAGATATGCCTGGATGCGGTTTAGAGATGCCTGGTTGTGGATTAGACCTGCCTGGATGCGGATCAAACCTGCCTGGATGCGGATTAAATCTGCCTGGATGCGGATTAGACATGCCTGGTTAGATTTGGCTGGAAGAACAGGCTAGGGGTGGTGGCTGCCTTGAAGCACTCCTCCCAGGCAGAGATGAAACAAACAACAAAAGATAGTGCTGCTGAAAACAATGTTTCTGAAAACAGACCTGAACCTGAATACATAACTAAGAACTCTACAATAGACTGGGAAAACAAATAGTAGCAACTGGAAAACAAACCAGCATACATCTCTGAGAACCTCAAACATTTGTCTGTCATTGCCTTCCAAAGGTCTTCAAAAGCCAAGTCAACAAACAGATTACCGACCATTTCGAATCCCACCGCACCTTCTCCGCTATGCAATCTGGTTTCCGAGCTGGTCATGGGTGCAGCTCAGCCACGCTCAAGGTCCTAAACGATATCTTAAGCGCCATCGATAAGAAACAATACTGTGCAGCCGTATTCATTGACCTGGCCAAGGCTTTCGACTCTGTCAATCACCACATCCTCATCGGCAGACTCGATAGCCTTGGTTTCTCAAATGATGCCTCGCCTGGTTCACTAACTAATTCTCTGAAAGAGTTCAGTGTATCAAATCGGAGGGCCTGTTGTCCGGGCCTCTGGCAATCTCTATGGGGGTGCCGCAGGGTTCAATTCTTGGGCCGACTCTATTCTCTGTATACATCAATGATGTCGCTCTTGCTGCTGGTGAGTCTCTGATCCACCTCTACGCAGACGACACCATTCTGTATACTTCTGGGCCTTTGGACACTCTGTTAACAACCCTCCAGACGAGCTTCAGTGCCATACAACTCTCCTTCCATGGACTCTGCTCTTAAATACAACTGCTCTTAAATACAAGTAAAACTAAAAGAATGCTCTTCAACCGATCGCTGCATGCACCTGCCCGCCAGTCCAGCATCACTACTCTGGACGGTTCTGACTTAGAATATGTGGACAACTACAAATACCTAAGTGTCTGGTCAGACTGTAAACTCTCCTTCCAGACTCACATTAAGCATCTCCAATCCAAAGTTAAATCTAGAATTGGCTTCCTATTTCGCAACAAAGCATCTTTCTCTCATGCTGCCAAACATACCCTCATAAAACTGACATCCTACCGAACCTCGACTTCGGTGATGTCATTTACAAAATAGCCTCCAAAACCCTACTCAATAAATTGGATGCAGTCTATCAAAGTGCCATCCGTTTTGTCACCAAAGCCACATACACTACCCACCACTGTGACCTGTACTCTCTCATTGGCTGGCCCTCGCTTCATACTCATAGCCAAACCCACTGGCTCCAGGTCATCTACAAGACCCTGCTAGGTAAAGTCCCCCCTTATCTCAGCTCGCTCGTCACCATAGCAGCACCTAACTGTAGCCCGTGCTGCAGCAGGTATATCATTTTAGTCACCCCCAAAACCAATTATTAGGTTCTTATGGAACGAACTACAAACATTTCTGAAACTGGAAACACATCTCCCTCACTAGCTTTAAGCACCAACTGTCAGAGTAGCTCACAGATTACTGTACCTGTACATAGCCCATCTATAATTTAGCCCAAACAACTACCCCTTCCCCTACTATATCTTTTTATTTATTTTGCTCCTTTGCACCCCATTATTTCTATCTCTACGTTGCACATTCTTCCACTGCAAATCTACAATTCCAGTGTTTTACTTGCTATATTGTATTTACTTCGCCACCATCGCCTTTTTTGCCTTTACCTCCCTTATCTCACCTCACTTGCTCACATTGTATATAGATTTATTTTTCTACTGTGTTATTGACTGAATGTTTGTTTTACTCCATGTGTAACTCTGTGTTGTTGTATGTGTCAAACTGCTTTGCTTTATCTTGGCCAGGTCGCAATTGTAAATGAGAACTTGTTCTCAACTTGCCTACCTGGTTATTTAAATAAAGGTTAAATAAAAAATTAATAAAAAAATTGTGAAGCTACTCACAGTAAAATGGTATACTGCATGTATTTCCTAAGCCCCTCCCCGGTAGCCTGCATGTCTGATGACAGAGCGAGATAGCATCTCTGATGACGGAGAGAGATAGCATCTCTGATGACAGAGCGAGATAGCATCGCTGATGAGATAGCATCTCTGATGACAGAGCGAGATAGCATCTCTGATGACAGAGCGAGATAGCATCTCTATTGAGATAGCATCTCTGATGACAGTGAGCGATAGCATCTCTGATGACAGAGCGAGATAGCATCTCTGATGACAGAGAGAGATAGCATCTCTGATGACAGAGCGAGATAGCATCTCTGATGACAGAGAGAGATAGCATCTCTGATGAGATAGCATCTCTGATGACAGAGAGAGATAGCATCTCTGATGACAGAGACAGATAGCATCTCTGATGACAGAGAGAGATAGCATGTCTGCAGACCGGGTTCTCCATTGAGGTGTGTGTTTTTTTGTGTCTTTCTGTGGGAGAGAGCACACCTGCACAGCAGACAATGGGAACATCTTCTATAGACATTGTAGTTTGCAGTGGCAACGGATAGAAGCTCTATACCCCAGGCTGTCTCCTATAACAGACCTCAGACCTGACTTTGTGAAGAGTCGGTCAGTTTTGAAGGACATTCAAGAGGTTTGGCCAACCAGACAGTCCCCACATCAGACAGTGTTAACCTGAGACGGAACCATGATCCATCTTAGGGGGGCTGTTCTATATGTTCTACTGAGCTTCGGGGTTAATGCAGAAACATATCTAATAAACCCACACTACACAGTCTGGTCACTACACAGTCTGGTCACTACACAGTCTGGTCACTACACAGTCTGGTCACTACACAGTTTGGTCACTACACAGTCTGGTCACTACACAGTCTCGTCACTACACAGTCTGGTCACTACATAGTCTGGTCACTACATAGTCTGGTCACTACATAGTCTGGTCACTACACAGTCTGGTCACTACACAGTCTGGTCACTACACAGTCTCGTCACTACATAGTCTGGTCACTACACAGTCTGGTCACTACACAGTCTGGTCACTACACAGTCTGGTCACTACACAGTCTGGTCACTACATAGTCTGGTCACTACACAGTCTGGTCACTACACAGTCTGGTCACTACACAGTCTGGTCACAAAATAGTCTGGTCACAACACAGTCTGTCACTACACAGTCTGTCACTACACAGTCTGTCACTACACAGTCTGGTCACTACATAGTCTGTCACTACATAGTCTGTCACTACATAGTCTGGTCACTACACAGTCTGTCACTACATAGTCTGGTCACTACATAGTCTGGTCACTACATAGTCTGGTCACTACACAGTCTGGTCACTATGGTCACTACATAGTCTGGTCACTATGGTCACTACATAGTCTGGTCACTACACAGTCTGGTCACTACACAGTCTGGTCACTACATAGTCTGGTCACTATGGTCACTACATAGTCTGGTCACTACACAGTCTGGTCACTACACAGTCTGGTCACTATGGTCACTACATAGTCTGGTCACTACACTGTCTGGTCACAACACAGTCTGGTCACAAAATAGTCTGGTCACTACACAGTCTGGTCACTACATAGTCTGGTCACTATGGTCACTACATAGTCTGGTCACTACACAGTCTGGTCACTATGGTCACTACACAGTCTGGTCACTACACAGTCTGGTCACAAAATAGTCTGGTCACTACACAGTCTGTCACTACATAGTCTGGTCACTACACAGTCTGTCACTACACAGTCTGGTCACTACACAGTCTGGTCACTACATAGTCTGGTCACTACACAGTCTGGTCACTACACAGTCTGGTTACTACATAGTCTGGTCACTACATAGTCTGGTCACTACATAGTCTGGTCACTATGGTCACTACATAGTCTGGTCACTATTGTCACTACATAGTCTGGTCACTACACAGTCTGGTCACTATGGTCACTACATAGTCTGGTCACTACACAGTCTGTCACTACATAGTCTGGTCACTACACAGTCTGGTCACTACATAGTCTGGTCACTATGGTCACTACATAGTCTGGTCACTACACAGTCTGGTCACTATGGTCACTACATAGTCTGGTCACTACACAGTCTGGTCACTACACAGTCTGGTCACAAAATAGTCTGGTCACTACACAGTCTGTCACTACATAGTCTGGTCACTACACAGTCTGTCACTACACAGTCTGGTCACTACACAGTCTGGTCACTATGGTCACTACATAGTCTGGTCACTACACAGTCTGGTCACTATGGTCACTACACAGTCTGGTCACTACACAGTCTGGTCACAAAATAGTCTGGTCACTACACAGTCTGTCACTACATAGTCTGGTCACTACACAGTCTGTCACTACACAGTCTGGTCACTACACAGTCTGGTCACTACATAGTCTGGTCACTACACAGTCTGGTCACTACACAGTCTGGTTACTACATAGTCTGGTCACTACATAGTCTGGTCACTACATAGTCAGTTCACTATGGTCACTACATAGTCTGGTCACTATTGTCACTACATAGTCTGGTCACTACACAGTCTGGTCACTATGGTCACTACATAGTCTGGTCACTACACAGTCTGTCACTACATAGTCTGGTCACTACACAGTCTGGTCACTACATAGTCTGGTCACTATGGTCACTACATAGTCTGGTCACTACACAGTCTGGTCACTATGGTCACTACATAGTCTGGTCACTACACAGTCTGGTCACTACACAGTCTGGTCACAAAATAGTCTGGTCACTACACAGTCTGTCACTACATAGTCTGGTCACTACACAGTCTGTCACTACACAGTCTGGTCACTACACAGTCTGGTCACTATGGTCACTACATAGTCTGGTCACTACACAGTCTGGTCACTATGGTCACTACATAGTCTGGTCACTACACAGTCTGGTCACTACACAGTCTGGTCACAAAATAGTCTGGTCACTACACAGTCTGTCACTACATAGTCTGGTCACTACACAGTCTGGTCACTACACAGTCTGGTCACTACACAGTCTGGTCACAAAATAGTCTGGTCACTACACAGTCTGTCACTACACAGTCTGCCACTACACAGTCTGTCACTACACAGTCTGGTCACTACATAGTCTGATCACTACATAGTCTGTCACTACATAGTCTGATTGCTACATAGTTTGTCGTTACACAGTCTGGTCACTACATAGTCTGGTCACTACATAGTCTGGTCACTACATAGTCTGGTCACTACATAGTCTGGTCACTACACAATCTGGTCACTACATGGTATGGTCACTACATAGTCTGATCACTACATAGTCTGGTCACTACATAGTCTGATCGCTACATAGTCTGGTCACTACACAGTCTGGTCACTACACAGTCTGATCACTACATAGTCTGGTCACTACACAGTCTGGTCACTACATAGTATGGTCACTACATAGTCTACTTAATTGGTTTGGAGAGGGTTTGGGCTCAGGTGTCATACTGGAGAGGGTGTAAATACACAGACTGTCAGAGGGCAGGACGGCTGTTTTGATTGGCTGGCTGGCTGGCTGGACTAGGGCTCCATGGGAGATATGATCTCAGCCATGTTTGTGTTGGAAATAAAGAGAAGGGGGGGGGGGGGCTCTCAGCACCCTACATAGACACTGAACACACACCCCCTGAATATCACCACCACACCTCCCATTCCTACACCATGGCTGTTATTGGCCTGTCTCCCAGCCCTCCTAACCATCAACTAACCATGAAATATGGTATCATAAAACGCTGTGGATTGTTCCATTATGAGGAACCCATGAATTATTCAAAACACTGTAACGACGGCAGACCTCTCTCTCCGTCTTGTGGGATCACTTTCCAGGGACAAGACGACCACCCGGCTTACGGAGAAGGGATGAAAATAAAAGTGCTGTTCCCGAAGAAATGACCAAGGAGGGTGAAAGGAGAGAGAGGGAGGAGCAGAGGAGGGCGCCTGGAAAATAAGGGACTGCATCTCAGAGAAATACAGGTGCTAAAGTGGACTCCTCACCTCTCCACTGGTGCTCATTGTCCTGCTTACACACAGTTAAGTGAGTGGAATACCTCACTAATGACGAACACATCAGAGGCAGGGCAGGATCCCTCTAATGCAGGGGGCCCCGGAGTGGCACAGCGGTCTAAGGCACTGCATCTCAGTGCTAGAGGCATGGGAGTCCCATAGGGCGGCGCACAATTGGCCCAGTGTGGTCCGGGATAGGGGTTTGGTCAGGGTAGACCAACATTGTAAATAAGAATTTAATCTTAACTGACTTGAACAAAGGTTAAATAATATATATAAATGTTCAAGTTCCCAAACTGATTCACTCAGGCTCCTCTTCCATTATTGGTGAACATCCCCCCCGCCACGCCTCCTGTGTTCCAGTCACATCTGCGTGACTCAAACATCACAACAAAATCAGATGGGCCGAGAAACCTAGCTGACAAGGGCTAGTTGATCTGAACATTTCTGTTATAAGTTAGAAATAGCTCTTTAAGGTCTGAAATGACATGACAAGCGGAAAACTGCTGATGCACGACCCAATTTAGAAAACACCCCTTGTGTATTCTACAACTTACAACTTTCAAGAGTTCCTTAAAAAAGAAAAAAATCCCTCCTCTTCTACAGTACTGTATTGCCATGACTACATTGTCTGCCCCTCATCTGCATCTTAGAATAATAGTTTCCATATATTGTTACAGTCTGTTCTTGGTGTGTGTGTGTGTGTGTGTGTGTGTGTGTGTGTGTGTGTGTGTGTGTGTGTGTGTGTGTGTGTGTGTGTGTGTGTGTGTGTGTGTGTGTGTGTGTGTGTGTGTGTGTATGTACCTGGAAGAGGAGAGCTATGAGACTAGGGGGAATAAGACATTAAGTCCCCCCAGCTGAACCATCCTCTCTAACAATCTCCCTGGTGGTCTCAGCAAGTCAGCAGAATGTTGTTAGGCACCATGCATGTCTTATCCTATATCTCTCAGTGCCACTTTCCCCCAACCAGCTCTGCTGGAAAACCAACCTGGCACCTGTAACTGACACATGTTATGTAGAACTGGCTACTCTGTTTTCTCTCACACAATATAAACATGTACGTCAACAGAGTGCAGTGTCAGGTGTCCATCACCAAGGCCCATAGAGATAGTCTGTGGAGGTTAATATTCCTGACCTTGGTGACCTCTGCTGAGTTGTACAAGCTGTACACAAAGCTTTCACACAGCTCTCTCACACAGGCACACATCCAAGCAGAAAACACCAGGATAAAAGTTCATTTCCCAAGATGCTTTTCTTTCTCTGTAATAACTACAGTAATGAGAAGTAAAGTTTAGAGATAGATGGAGCATGACGTTTATTCACCGACCAGGGCACACACACACACACACACACACACACACACACACACACACACTCCGTGTCACCGACACAGACACAAAACACACCCATTCTGAGCCAGAAACAGAGGTCTGGGGTGTCTCAGGGATGAGGTCATTCTGTATGTCCCATCTCACTTCCTGTAGGCAGGCCCATTGATAGCTAGATGTGTGGCCTGATGGAGAGATTGGAGAATGGCCTGAATAAGGGCTTGGTCTGTTGAGAGTCTGCCTGATGGAGAGATTGGAAAATGACCTGAATAAGGGCTTGGTCTGATCAAAAACAGCATATAATTACAGCCAATCCCAGCCCTCTTCACACTCTCTCTCTCTCTGTCTCTCTCTGTCTCTCTCTCTCTCAATTCAATTCAATTCAAGGGCGTTATTGGCATGGGAAACATGTGTTAACATTGCCAAAGCAAGTGAGGTAGATAATATATAAAGTGAATATATAAAGTGAACTAAACAATACAAATGAACAGTAAACATGAATAAATAAGCATAAATATGGTATATATCTCTCTGCTCCTTCTCCAGTTCATTTGATCTTTGAGTACGAACGGTTGAAACACACCACAACGATGGGTGATAAAACAACTGAAGATGACCTGTATGCTGTTCAGCAGCACTGGATACATGACCTACATCTGTAGAACTGAGATGTGCTGATGGGTCTCTCTTCACAGAGATGGGCTGGGGACATGATGAGTCGACTTGGCCCAGGGAGGACATCCTCTATTCACTGTAATCCACTCATTCACAACGCTCCGGCTCCCTGTCTTCAAGAGCCAATCTCAGTAAAGAGTGATGTGCTGCTTTAATTGATGTAACGATAAACTTTGTTTTGTGTAACCTCCTTCTAAGATGAGAACTGTGAAGTATCAGATGAGAGCTGGGGCTGAATTACATTAAAGACATTCCAGTGAACCCTCATCCATCCAGCCATCACCAAGAACCTGGCATGGCAACATGATCCCAATATCAGCTTGCTTCTCCAGACAGATGTCAAACCCATTGTCACTCCCAGGCTGTTCAGCAAAGCTTTTAGGGAGCACAACCTGATCCCAGGGATTGGCCGTGTCACCAGCAGCCCTCCTGTTCTCCTGCGTCATTCAGTCCCCCTTTCCTCCTCCCAGGAATGCACTCTACTCTTTCTTTCTTCTCTCCCTCCTTCTTCGTCTCTTCCATGCATCTCTCCCATGCCCTGGACAGTCTGGAGAGGTGCACTGGGTTGTCCCTGACTCTGTGGAACTCTCTCTGCTGTAACAGATGTAGATTGTGACCCCTCTCTGTCCGGCTGTCGCACCCTGGAGAGGCTGGCTGTCTTTTTTTATTTAACCTTTATATAACTAGACAAGTCAGTTAAGAACTAATTATTATTTACAATGACAACCTACCCCGGCCAAACCCTAACCCGGACAATCACGGCCGGTTGTGATACATCCTGGAATCGAACCAGGGTCTGTAGTGAAGCCTCTAGCACTGATATAAAGTGCCTTAGATCGCAGCGTCACTCAGGAGCCCTGGTCAGTGTCCTGTCTGGGCCCAGAAGAAAGGATGTCAGGGAGACAGGGCTAGAACATGAGACTGATTGAAGAGAGATACTGGATCTCTGTGAATGGACCAGGAGGAATATGTCAGAGAGAGAGAGGGTCCAGTGGTTGTGATCAGATTTCCCCACCAGAGTCTTTAGCAGGGGTCTCCGACAGGTCAATCGTGAGCTACCAGTAGCTAGCAGCCCACATATGAGTAGCTCGCCAAACAATTCTGAAAGTACATGCAATTTTCACATGTTCCACTGCAAACTGTCATTAAGAAAGCTCACAAACACTTCAAGCTCCCAGCTATTATCTAATCAACATAACATTGACATTATCCCAATTCCTGGTTAGCCCCTATTGGCTTAAGGATCGGACTCTTTTTTTGACATACCCAAATCTAAAAAGCACATCTGCCAATACATTTCCAGCAGTATTGCCACTGTCTGTCTGTGTGGTGTGTGTGTTTGTTTATCACTCTGTGTGTAGCTAGTTGATGTGATAACCATCTTGTGGGTTGACAGGAACACACTCCTCAAATCCTTCTCAATTAAATGTTAACTCAAAGTAGGCTTACTGAGCAGAAGTACATCATGTAAGTACTGGAAATCAGTTGTATCTAAGTATGATTTGTTATTTGCTAACTTTGCCATGACATGAGCTTCAGCAGTACAAAACCATTGCTAGACCGGCACATTAGACAGCAAATTCCTCACTCACTAGATGGGAAATTAAAGGGGAAATACACTCAAAAATCTAAATGTGTTGTTTTTCTTCCAGGCCCACCCCAAAATGGTATCCTGGTTGATTTAAGCATAAACATCTCATTTCGTGATTTCTCTGTGAACAATTTTATTTTGAGAGTGAAAAACAAAACAATCTGAAACCAGGAAAAATAAAACACAGAAAACAGAATTTTGGAAAATATAAAAGAGAATTTTGGAGAAAACAATTAACATATATTATAGCCCCACCTTAGAGTTGTTTATTAACCATTATTTTACCAGAGATATTGACAGAAAACACGACTTCCTCTCTAGAAAAAAATGACTAGCTCACAGCATGTTTCATTTAAAGTAGCTCTCATGCCAGAAAGGTTAGAGACCCCTGGTCTAGAGAGGGTTTGCTTCTGTCTAGGTTTAAACAGATGGTACACAAGCAATGCAGTAGAGGGCCTTCTAAATGGCACGTTCAGCCAACAATAATGAACAACGCTCATTGGTGAAACATGTTATCTCTCTATTGGGGGTTGGGTTGGGTGGGTAACACAGGCACCTGCTGGTACACTAATTGAGGAGGATAGGCTCATAGTAATGGCTGGAATGGTATCAATAGACTGGTTCCAATCACATCAAACACATGGCTTTAGGTTGGGTTTCTGTTGAAGCACTCTGTGACATCTGCTGATGTAAAAAGGGTGTTATAAATGCATTTGATTAGATTTGAGATCATTCCATTCACTCCATTCCAGCTATTATTATGAACAGTTCTCCCCTCACCAGCCTCCTGTGGTGTGTACAGTCATGTCAGTACCTCAGTAGCACTTTAACACACTGTTCCTCATTACCCCCGTAGAGAAAACCCCTCACCCTGCCCATTAATGAACCAAACTAGTCAAACTAGAGCCAATCATAGATGAGACTGCCCAATTATATACCGAGTCAATACGACCCCCACCTATCAACCTACTCAGACATGGCCACCCCTCCTACACATCACATTTAAATAATCTACCCACGTGAGTCGCAATTTGTCTGGAAAAATTCAACCCAGCAATTCATTATGGAGAGAGCTGCTATTTAAAACAGAATTACCATTTCAATGAGCTCGCTATACAGCGCCGAGACGCTGACGTTTCAGATAGTAATTGGCTCCATTAAGTAAAGAGGAAGTCTTATTGAATGTGAGTTTGTGAATGTGAATGCAAGGTATCTCTCTGTGTATTAACACCTAAGGATTTACCCCATTTAGAGAACCATGCTTACCGGTAATTTGATATACCCGGTTATGCTACTCTCGCCTTCTCAATGTCTACGTTGGGTAATTATTTAGAGTTTTTTTGTTGAGAGGACAATCAATCCATTAGTATTTAGTCTTGAGTAGTATGCTTTGCCTATAGAAGAGAGGGTTGTGCCATTCAGATGGCTCCTGTCACTCAATACAGATTTCCTAGGGCATATGAAATGAAGGATGGGCTAGTAACAGTTCAGTAGGACTCAATAAAGTGGAGGCACAATGTTCCTCTGTAGATGACACACATCCCTTCATCCCGAGTGGCGCAGCGGTCTAAGGCACTGCATCTCAGTGCGAGAGGCGTCACTACAGACCCTGGCTTGAATCCAGACTGTAACTCAACCGGCTGTGGTTGGGAGTCCCATAGGGCAGCACACAATTGACCCAGCGTTGTCCGGGTTTGGCCGGTGAAGGCCGTCATTGTAAATCAAAATTTGTTCTTAACTGACTCGCCTAGTTAAATAAAGGTTAAATAATAATTTTAATTAATTAATTAATCACTGAAAAACACCATTGACTGACTGAACACACCCCTCTAGAGAGTTGATGGCTGTATCTATGTGAGACACACAACACATGTAGTGGACAAGCTCATTCAATATACATGTTAAACATACAGAATTAAACTGCCTCCCAACGATCTCATTGAGAAAATCCTGTAAATGTTTTTGATGAACTGAAACCATGTGTTCCGGATCTGTGGTAATGAGATCCCATGAGTTCATACATATTCTAATTCCAAGGTCTTTGTAATACAGACACAGCTGCTGGAAGACACAGAATACAGTAAATCTGTGTCTAAACTAGAACTGTGTGAGAGATACAATGGAGGCTGTGCTGTAAGTGTACAGTAATTTGAATACAAGACAACGTGGTACTGTATGGCTCCTTATCCACATGTCACCTCAGTGTTGACCTATAGACTATACAAGCCTTGTCTATAGACCTATCGACTAGATCAATCCAGCTCAACTTCAGAACGGCAGAAAAAACCCTGATCAAATGGTTTGACGGAAGGGAGGGGTGTAGAATAGAAGACATTAGTGTTGTGTGTCCTGCTGTACTGTTCAGACAAGCTTGTACAGGCCCTACCAGAGTAAGGAATATATTACAGTAATCACACATACATTATTTATGTACAGGCCCTACCAGAGTAAGGAATATATTACAGTAATCACACATACAGTGTGACCTTCATGGAAGCCTAAGTCTGTAGTGGCTGTCAAACCAGTCTGTTCTCCCTCTGGTTTAAACAATGGTAATGATACTGCTGTTCTGTATGAGACATTGTGCTTGAGGGGATGATGAAATGGAGATCCCCCTCCTGCTGACTGTTCACTCACCTATCTATACATGGACACTGTGGGCAGTGGAGTGAGGCCCTGAACAGTTTAGCCTAAATAACTGTACCCTTTCACCCTTTATCTCTGACTGCAGCAGCCAACACCTCGAGTGACGTAAATAAGCTGTAGGGAGGCGGGGCCAGTGATAAATCTGACCAGTTTCTGCTCACCTAGTGATGGATGGGAAAGGTAAAGGAGTCATTGAAACACTGGGGGCTACCAAGAGATGCCCCATCACATCGCCTATCTGTATTCATTGTGCCCAATGGCATGTAATGGGTTGTGTGTGTGGCATTTGTCTGTGTTTGTGTGTCTGTGTGTCCTAAAATGAATGATGGCAGTAAACCTATTACCTGTGTGGAATGGCGTCCCAATTATGACAGTCTCCTTCAGCAGGCAGCCTTGCAAAACCAGGCACCATGACATTGATTGGCCACACACCTGGCCCTCGTTTGCGACTCCATTCAGATTGACCCTATCCATTAGACTCAAGGTTACTGGGCCTCAAGGATGTTCCATTCAGCAGAGAGGAGACAGAGTATAAGTCTCCCTCTGTCATCCAGACGCCAGATATTTCTACAATATCATCACATGCATACAGACAGACAGACAGACAGACAGACAGACAGACAGACAGACAACCTGAATGGACAGGGTTTTATCTATTCTGGTGTGGAGATGAGGAATAGGCCTTTCTGCCTCTCCATAATAACAGTCTCTATGAAGTGTTGCAGCGCAAACAGAACTCCATGCATCCTAAATGTAGCTGCTGTGACTGTGAACTGAGACATGCTTGGATGCCACTAGATACATGAAGGATGTTTTATAGTGGGGTGTCGTGGATATTCACATTCACACAGGGTAGGGTGTGGAGGTGTTGTTGAGCCAAGGGTCGGGTGATGACACTTATAGGAGCGTCTAGAAATGGTTCATCATCTATAGCGCCGAGACCATGACATGAGGGAGAATTCTATGCCATGCATTCCTAGATCCACATTTAAACCATCAGGATCCCTGCTGCTCTGAGAACACAACCTAGAGCTTAGTTCTCAGGACAACTCCATCTCTCTACCTCTCCTCTGTGCTGGTCTCTCCACTGCTCCAGTGACTCCCTCAAGTCTCACCTAATGAGCTCAGTTCATTTTTCATCTACTGGTCAGACAGGCAGGGTAGGGGACATCAAGGTTGTCTGTCTCACTCCGTCACAGCTCCAGCCGGGAAATAAAAGCCTATCTGTGTTCCGCTGTTGACCTCCATCTCTCAGTGGTCAAATCTCTGGGGTCCCTTCCCTCTCCCCTTCTCTCCCCATCTCTCCCCTTCTCTCCCCCTCTCTCCCCTTCTCTCCCCTTCTCTCCCCCTCTCTCCCCTTCTCTCCCCCTCTCTCCCCTTTTCTCCCCTTCTCTCCCCCTCTCTCCCCTTCTCTCCCCCTCTGTACGGTAGCTGTGTGAGACTGGGCTGATAATATTACCTCTCTCTCAGAGGACTGCCTCACAGCGAACGGTATGACAACACAGTCTGGCTAAATTGCACACAGATGGCTTGTGTCATTGGCCGTTTTTTACAGACCAGCAAATGTTGGGTTCTTTTTCTTTGGTTTCTGGATCTTGGCTTCTCCTCAGCTGCTTGTTAGACAGACTCCAGAGACAGTTTGAGCCCCACCTCAGTTAGTGTAAGCCAAGTGGCGTTAATTACTATACTTCAACAATGAGGCTTTCGGCTGCTTACTGTTCTTACTACACTTAGCTAACAACAGCGTCACACTTACTATTCTAGCTGCTAAGCCATGTACAGTAGAAGACATTTTCACGTAAAGAATAAAAAATGGGAATATACAAAATCATGTAAAAAAAAAACTGCCATCAGTGGCACATGACTGTAAAGAAAGCCAACAATCTGTCTCAGACTGGTATACATGCAACACACACACACACGGAATGTGACACGGAATGCGACTGAGCTGTGTGTGTGGTTGTATGGTATGTGTGAGCCGGGCCACACAGAGCAGTGGCTATGACTGAGCAAGGCTGTATAGCATAGTGTGATTGGAACCTCAGCACAGCTCTCCTGTCTCTTGTTTTGCATTCTTCATAGCACCTAATACAGGTGTTCTACACTGGCAGCTGAAACCGTCGCTCAGTCTAGAGTCAATGGGTCATTCCCAAAGGTCAACAGGATGGTTCCTTTACTGCAGGCTACTAGCCAGATTTCTCCCTCTCCTTCCTTCTCTCCCTCCCTCCATCTCTCTCCTTGGACCCTGACAGCCAGGGCTAGGTCTGTGTTCTGGTTACACCTCCACCATCCCTCCTGTTTTCTCTCCCTCCCTCCATCTCTCTCCTTGGACCCTGACAGCCAGGGCTTGGTCTGTGTTCTGGTTACACCTCCACCATCCCTCCTGTTTTCTTTCCCTCCCTTCGTTCTGTGAGGTGACGGATGACTCCTGTGCTCCCCATAGTAGAGAAGACCAATGTGGAGCATGCATTATTAAGGGCCATGGCGGGGGTTGATGCCCGGAATATTTTGTTATCGAACCCCATAATGAATCATTCCAGGGAGGCCTCCCCTGAAAAAATTGATTCCCCTGACCTCCATGCATTAGAGGTGGGAGCTACAGAGGTGTCTTTCTTTCTGCAGGAGGTTGCCTGCACAGGAAGGAGATGAAGTAGCTTGGGATTTGCCAATATATTGAGAATAAAAACACATATCATGCTTGGTTTTATAATGATATTTACTATGTGTCTGTGTGAGAGCGTGGAGCAGGGTGAGTCCCGTCTGTCTGGGATAGTCTATTCCCTTTGATCCAGCGGTCAAATCAAGCTCCATGGGCTGATCCTGGCTGGGTTGGGAAGTGTTGGGAATGCAGCGGGGTGCCGGAGAGACCAGGGAGGGGTTGGGAGACAGCATACCATTTTCCATTGTGAGCACCATAGTCCATTGTGAGCACCATAGCTTAACACTGAGCCAATTAGATTGGGAGCAGCATGGAGTAAGGGAGAGAACCATGCCACAGGCCTGGTATACCGCCAACATAGAGGGAGGGAGGGAGGGAGGGAGGGAGGGAGGGAGGGAGGGAGGGAGGGAGGGAGGGAGACAGACAGACAGACAGACAGACAGACAGACAGACAGACAGACAGACAGACAGACAGACAGACAGACAGGCAGACAGACAGACAGACAGACAGACAGACAGACAGACAGACAGACAGACAGACAGACAGACAGACAGACAGACAGACAGACAGACAGACAGACAGACAGACAGGAAAAAAGAGAGCGACAGAGACTGGGAGAGATGGAGAGATAATGGGTAGGGGTCACACCCTGTCTCACTACTGCACAGCCAGCCACATCACCAAGCCTCATGTCAACCGCATTACTAATGACCACCCTCTGACATCCAAATCAATCCTCCCCATTGGTAGTCAGGAGAGACTATTTCTCGAGTTGAAGGACAGATACTGTATATATATATATATTAGTGTACAACTAGTATTGTCTGACAATCTGTGTCGACAGTGAGCTTAAAGGACTGATGATGATTGTAACCTTGAATAATACAAACCATCCCAGAAACCCGGGCTGAATTACACTTAATGAGATATTACTTAATAAAGAATGAAATGTATCCATCCTAAAATATCTCTCTATGCCTTTGCCAATCTTGGTGAGGTTTACAGTTATTTACTGTGGGGTTGAATATATGTCACTTTTCACTGAGCTGGAGTCAAGTCAACCTCTCCCTCTAAAGCTCTTTATCCCCTCTGAAGTGACACAGAGAATTGGTGTTGTAATACAAGCCTTCTGGGGCATCAGATAAAATATAGCTCCCTGTTAAAATACGGATGGAGGAGCAATTATGAATCCTCCTTCCAAATTATCTACTTATATATATTGTTTATACTTGGCGTTCTCACCTCAACTAATTGTTCAGGTTGACAGTTTGTTGTTTTGTCATCCAGAACTCCATGAACAGTTGCTGGTCATTTTGAATAAAGTTATGACATATATGCTGGGTTTTTGAAAGCTAAGTATGTCATTATTTATTCAAGCATTTTTGGGAGACGTATTTTGTTTTACTATAGGCATACAGTATGTTTAGTGTGACTCATTGTATAACTAACTGTTCTTTGTCTGACTGTAGCCTGTGGTCAAAACCTGGCACTGACAGAAAACTCTACAACATTCACAATCAAACAACATTCACAATCAACAACATTCACAATCAACAACATTCACAATCAACAACATTCACAATCAACAACATTCACAATCAACAACATTCACAGTCAGGTCCTTAGTCATTCATCTGCCTGAGAATACAATGAAAACAAACAAGTCCTTAGTCATTCATCTGCCTGAGAATACAATGAAAACAAACAAGTCCTTAGTCATTCATCTGCCTGAGAATAAAATTAAAACAAACAAGTCCTTAGTCATTCATCCACAAGACAATACGAATAGAACAAACAAGTCCTTAGTCATTCATCCACAAGACAATACGAATAGAAAGCCTCCAAGTTCCCAAGCAATGTAACACTTCAGTTCCTGGAAGAACCTCAAACTTCAAATGAAAGTGGTTCATATTTGTAGTGATCCACACCTGTACCCCACCCTAACTATCATCACCATCCTCATCGTCTGATGAATCTCTTCAACCCTACAGTATCTGTTTCTAAATAATAAAGACTAGGCCTATTTCAATAACTCTAGGAATGTCTGTTGACTTTTCAATGTCTCATTTAAGTCAATACAAAATCGAAGGGTTTCTGATACAAAGTGCACCATGTTGCCCAGCCAAGACTCGTGAAAACAGTGGATTCTCTGGTTTCAGTCTGGCTGTATAATTTATGTCTACCACAGGAATGGAGACACGGCTCTGTGCACAGACAGAGCACCATGCTCTCTCCCACCCGTCAATAGATGGGACTACCGCTCCGGTCGGAATTCTGTCTGCGCCAAAGCCAGTCCAGGACACCGCTCCAGTCTATGGAGGAACTAGACAACAGAGCTGAATGCTATGAAAACCACAGCATTCCCTCCTCCAACCTGGCCGACAGATAGCATCTGCTCTCAGGGCTCAGAGGGACATGCCCAATCAGCATCAAAGACCCAGCCTGCAGTTCTGTCCTCCAGGAATGCTCCTCTCCTCTCCGATAAAAGAAAACAATGAGGAAACATTTAGGAAACATGGCGACCATGCAGGATATTAAAGAGCTCAGTCCCTCCAGCCGCACAGTATTACAGCTGGTTACCAGTACAAAGGCCCAAAGCAAGCCAATAATTACTCACAGTTCCACTTCACACGCTAAACTTTTAACTCTGACCTCTGTTCACCACCACTTCCTGTGTCCGTATTGAGGTTCGTGTCGCAGACGGCCAATGATCAAAGAGCAGCCCAGAAGTATAATGGGTCTTTGTCCTCTAATACATCATCATTTTGAGGTAACCAGGCTGAGGTCAAGAGGTGCTCTGCTGTGGCCTGGGAAGGGCCTTGGTGCTTGATCAGTGATCAGAGGCTATCAAGCATCTTCAATGTTAGAGGGAGGCTCAGCTAGGGGAGGAGGGGTGAGGGGTCTGGTTGGCTTTGTAGGGGGGCAGTGAAATTTACATAATGTCCCAGGGGGGATTAACAGACAATGAGGAAAGGACAAAATCATCAGTCTTCTGTCCCTAAGACAGGTTACACTATCACCTGTTAAACAAAGAACACAACCAGTCACTTCTACAGCCTGCTGCAAAGAACACAACCAATCACTTCTACAGTCTGCTGCAAAGAACACAACCAGTCACTTCTACAGTCTGCTGCAAAGAACACAACCAGTCACTTCTACAGCCTGCTGCAAAGAACACAACCAATCACTTCTACAGTCTGCTGCAAAGAACACAACCAGTCACTTCTACAGTCTGCTGCAAAGAACACAACCAGTCACTTCTACAGTCTGCTGCAAAGAACACAACCAGTCACTTCTACAGCCTGCTGCAAAGAACACAACCAGTCACTTCTACAGTCTGCTGCAAAGAACACAACCAGTCATTTCTACAGCCTGCTGCAAAGAACACAACCAATCACTTCTACAGCCTGCTGCAAAGAACACAACCAGTCACTTCTACAGCCTGCTACACATAACACAACCAGTCACTTCTACAGCCTGCTACACACAACACAACCAGTCACTTCTACAGCCTGCTACACATAACACAACCAGTCACTTCTACAGCCTGCTACACATAACACAACCAGTCACTTCTACAGCCTGCTGCAAAGAACACAACCAGTCACTTCTACAGCCTACTGCAAAGAACACAACCAGTCACTTCTACAGCCTGCTACACATAACACAACCAATCACTTCTACAGTCTGCTGCAAAGAACACAACCAGTCACTTCTACAACCTGCTGCAAAGAACACAACCAGTCACTTCTACAGCCTGCTGCAAAGAACACAACCAGTCACTTCTACAGCCTGCTGCAAAGAACACAACCAGTCACTTCTACAGCCTGGTACACACAACACAACCAGTCACTTCTACAGTCTGCTACACACAACACAACCAGTCACTTCTACAGCCTGCTACACATAACACAACCAATCACTTCTACAGCCTGCTACACACAACACAACCAATCACTTCTACAACCTGCTGCAAAGAACACAACCAGTCACTTCTACAGCCTGCTGCAAAGAACACAACCAATCACTTCTACAACCTGCTACACACAACACAACCAATCACTTCTACAGCCTGCTGCAAAGAACACAACCAGTCACTTCTACAGTCTGCTGCAAAGAACACAACCAGTCACTTCTACAACCTGCTGCAAAGAACACAACCAGTCACTTCTACAGTCTGCTGCAAATAACACAACCAGTCACTTCTACAGTCTGCTGCAAAGAACACAACCAGTCACTTCTACAGTCTGCTGCAAAGAACACAACCAGTCACTTCTACAGTCTGCTGCAAAGAACACAACCAGTCACTTCTACAACCTGCTGCAAAGAACACAACCAGTCACTTCTACAGTCTGCTGCAAAGAACACAACCAGTCACTTCTACAGTCTGCTGCAAAGAACACAACCAGTCACTTCTACAGCCTGCTGCAAAGAACACAACCAATCACTTCTACAGCCTGCTGCAAAGAACACAACCAGTCACTTCTACAGCCTGCTACACATAACACAACCAATCACTTCTACAGTCTGCTGCAAAGAACACAACCAGTCACTTCTACAGTCTGCTGCAAAGAACACAACCAGTCACTTCTACAGCCTGCTGCAAAGAACACAACCAGTCACTTCTACAGCCTGGTACACACAACACAACCAGTCACTTCTACAGTCTGCTGCAAAGAACACAACCAGTCACTTCTACAGCCTGCTGCAAAGAACACAACCAGTCACTTCTACAGCCTGCTACACACAACACAACCAGTCACTTCTACAGCCTGCTACACATAACACAACCAGTCACTTCTACAGTCTGCTGCAAAGAACACAACCAGTCACTTCTACAGCCTGCTACAGACAACACAACCAATCACTTCTACAGCCTGCTACACATAACACAACCAATCACTTCTACAACCTGCTGCAAAGAACACAACCAGTCACTTCTACAACCTGCTACACATAACACAACCAATCACTTCTACAGCCTGCTACACATAACACAACCAATCACTTCTACAACCTGCTGCAAAGAACACAACCAGTCACTTCTACAGCCTGCTACACATAACACAACCAATCACTTCTACAACCTGCTGCAAAGAACACAACCAGTCACTTCTACAACCTGCTACACATAACACAACCAGTCACTTCTACAGCCTGCTACACATAACACAACCAGTCACTTCTACAGCCTGCTGCAAAGAACACAACCAGTCACTTCTACAACCTGCTACACATAACACAACCAGTCACTTCTACAGCCTGCTACACATAACACAACCAGTCACTTCTACAGTCTGCTACACACAACACAACCAATCACTTCTACAGTCTGCTGCAAAGAACACAACCAGTCACTTATACAGTCTGCTACACACAACACAACGAGTCATTTCTACAGCCTGCTACACACATAACACAACCAGTCATTTCCACAGCCTGAGAGAAATAGAAGTGAGAGATGCGTGTGAGAGAAAGAGATGTGAGAGATGCGTGTGAGAGAAAGAGAAGTGAGAGATGTGTGTATGAGAGAGAGAATGTGTATTTTTGTTTGAATGTGTGTGCACCACTGGAGGGGAGGATTCCTGAGACGCGCAGCTGTTCCAGCTGTGTGAAGCACTCTTTAGTGTGTGTGTCACCGGACACAAAGACACACATGCAATAATGCTCACACACCTACAGTATTTCACACACATGTACGCAGGCAGGCACGCACTCGCTCTCTCGCACACACACACACACACACACACACACACACACACACACACACACACACACACACACACACACACACACACACACACACACACACACACACACACACACACACACACACACACACAGCCAGTCAATCTGTGCTGCTCTACTTCTCACTACATCTAAACACAGCTATTTTATTTCTCTATTTTTTCACCTTCTCATTTTTCTCCCTCTTTCTCCTACCTCCCCCTCTCTAACCTCTCTGTCTCTTTCTCCTACCTCCCCCTCTCTAACCTCTCTGTCTCTTACCTCCCCCTCTCTAACCTCTCTGTCTCTTTCTCCTACCTCCCCCTCTCTACCCTCTCTGTCTATTTCGCCTACCTCCGCCTCTCTAACCTCTCTGTCTCTTTCTCCTACCTCCCCCTCTCTACCCTCTCTGTCTCTTTCTCCTACCTCCGCCTCTAATCTCTCTGTCTCTTTCTCCCAATCCTACCTCTGCCTCTCTGTCTCCCACTACTACCTCCCCCTCCCTGTCTCTTTCTCCCACTCCGACCTCTCACACTCTACCCTCTCTGTCTCTTTTTCCTACCTCCCCCTCTCTTCCCTCTCTGTCTCTTTCTCCCACTCCTACCTCTCCCTCTCTGTCTCCCACTCCTACCTCCCCCTCCCTGTCTCTTTCTCCCACTCCTACCTCCCCCCCTCTACCCTCTAAGTCTCTTTCTCCCACTCCTACCTCTCCCTCTCTGTCTCCCACTCCTACCTCTCCCTCTCTGTCTCTTTCTCCCACTCCTACCCCCCCCTCTCTAACCTCTCGGTCTCTTTCTCCCACTCCTACCTCCCCCTCTCTAACCTCTATGTCTCTTTCTCCCACTCCTACCTCCCCCTCTCTAACCTCTCTTTCTCCCACTGCTACCCCCCCTCTCTACCCTCTCTGTCTCCCACTCCTACCTCCCCCTCTCTAACCTCTCTGTCTTCCACTCCTACCTCCCCCTCTCTACCCTCTCTGTCTCCCACTCCTACCTCCCCCTCTCTAACCTCTCTGTCTTCCACTCCTACCTCCCCCTCTCTAACCTCTCTGTCTCCCACTCCTACCTCCCCCTCTCTAACCTCTCTTTCTCCCACTCCTACCTCCCCCTCTCTACCCTCTCTGTCTCCCACTCCTACCTCCCCCTCTCTAACCTCTCTGTCTCTCACTCCTACCTCCCCCTCTCTAACCTCTCTTTCTCCCACTCCTACCTCCCCCTCTCTAACCTCTCTGTCTCCCACTCCTACCTCCCCCTCTCTAACCTCTCTGTCTCCCACTCCTACCTCCCCCTCTCTACCCTCTAAGTCTCTTTCTCCTCCATTATGGTCTATATTTACCTCCTACACTATGGTCTATATTTTCTCACACTCTACCCTCTCTGTCTCTTTTTCCTACCTCCCCCTCTCTTCCCTCTCTGTCTCTTTCTCCCACTCCTACCTCTCCCTCTCTGTCTCCCACTCCTACCTCCCCCTCCCTGTCTCTTTCTCCCACTCCTACCTCCCCCCCTCTACCCTCTAAGTCTCTTTCTCCCACTCCTACCTCTCCCTCTCTGTCTCCCACTCCTACCTCTCCCTCTCTGTCTCTTTCTCCCACTCCTACCCCCCCCTCTCTAACCTCTCGGTCTCTTTCTCCCACTCCTACCTCCCCCTCTCTAACCTCTATGTCTCTTTCTCCCACTCCTACCTCCCCCTCTCTAACCTCTCTTTCTCCCACTGCTACCCCCCCTCTCTACCCTCTCTGTCTCCCACTCCTACCTCCCCCTCTCTAACCTCTCTGTCTTCCACTCCTACCTCCCCCTCTCTACCCTCTCTGTCTCCCACTCCTACCTCCCCCTCTCTAACCTCTCTGTCTTCCACTCCTACCTCCCCCTCTCTAACCTCTCTGTCTCCCACTCCTACCTCCCCCTCTCTAACCTCTCTTTCTCCCACTCCTACCTCCCCCTCTCCACCCTCTCTGTCTCCCACTCCTACCTCCCCCGCTCTAACCTCTCTGTCTCTCACTCCTACCTCCCCCTCTCTAACCTCTCTTTCTCCCACTCCTACCTCCCCCTCTCTAACCTCTCTGTCTCCCACTCCTACCTCCCCCTCTCTAACCTCTCTGTCTCCCACTCCTACCTCCCCCTCTCTACCCTCTAAGTCTCTTTCTCCTCCATTATGGTCTATATTTACCTCCTACACTATGGTCTATATTTACCTTCTACACTATGGGATATATTTACCTTCTACACTATGGGATATATTTACCTTCTACACTATGGGATATATTTACCTTCTACACTATGGTCTATATTTACCTTCTACACTATGGGATATATTTACCTTCTACACTATGGGATATATTTACCTCCTACACTATGGAATATATTTACCTTCTACACTATGGGATACACTTACCTTCTACACTATGGGATATATTTACCTTCTACACTATGGGATATATTTACCTTCTACACTATGGGATATATTTACCTTCTACACTATGGTCTATATTTACCTTCTACACTATGGTTCTATAAACCCCTCCACATGGAAGGCATGGTTCTATATACCCCTCCACATGGCAGGCCTGGTTCTAGAAACCCCTCCACATGGCAGGCATGGTTCTATAAACCCCCTCCACATGGCAGGCCTGGTTCTATAAACCCCCTCCACATGGCAGGCATGGTTTTATAAACACCTCCACATGGCAGGCATGGTTCTATAAACCCCCTCCACATGGCAGGCATGGTTCTATAAACCCCTCCACATGGCAGGCATGGTTCTAGAAACACCTCTACATGGCAGGCCTGGTTCTAGAAACACCTCTACATGGCAGGCATGGTTCTATAAACCCCCTCCACATGGCAGGCATGGTTCTAGAAACACCTCTACATGGCAGGCATGGTTCTATATACCCCCTCTACATGGCAGGCATGGTTCTAGAAACCCCCTCCACATGGCAGGCATGGTTCTAGAAACACCTCTACATGGCAGGCATGGTTCTAGAAACACCTCTACCTGGCAGGCATGGTTCTATATAACCCCTCCACATGGCAGGCATGGTTCTAGAAACACCTCTACATGGCAGGCATGGTTCTAGAAACACCTCCACATGGCAGGCATGGTTCTATATACCCCCTCCACATGGCAGGCATGGTTCTAGAAACCCCCTCCACATGGCAGGCATGGTTCTAGAAACACCTCCACATGGCAGGCATGGTTCTATAAACCCCCTCCACATGGCAGGCATGGTTCTATAAACCCCCTCCACATGGCAGGCCTGGTTCTAGAAACCTCCTCCACATGGCAGGCATGGTTCTATAAACCCCCTCCACATGGCAGGCATGGTTCTATAAACCCCCTCCACATGGCAGGCATGGTTCTATAAACCCCCTCCACATGGCAGACATGGTCCTATAAACCCCTCCACATGGCAGGCATGTTTCTATATACCCCTCCACATGGCAGGCATGGTTCTATAAAGCACCTCCACATGGCAGGCATGGTTCTATATACCCCTCCACATGGCAGGCATGGTTCTAGAAACACCTCTACATGGCAGGCATGGTTCTAGAAACACCTCTACCTGGCAGGCATGGTTCTATATAACCCCTCCACATGGCAGGCATGGTTCTAGAAACACCTCTACATGGCAGGCATGGTTCTAGAAACACCTCCACATGGCAGGCATGGTTCTATATACCCCCTCCACATGGCAGGCATGGTTCTAGAAACCCCCTCCACATGGCAGGCATGGTTCTATAAACCCCTCTACCTGGCAGGCATGGTTCTATATAACCCCTCCACATGGCAGGCATGGTTCTAGAAACACCTCTACATGGCAGGCATGGTTCTAGAAACACCTCCACATGGCAGGCATGGTTCTAGAAACCCCCTCCACATGGCAGGCATGGTTCTAGAAACACCTCCAAATGGCAGGCATGGTTCTATAAACCCCCTCCACATGGCAGGCATGGTTCTAGAAACACCTCCACATGGCAGGCATGGTTCTATATACCCCCTCCACATGGCAGGCATGGTTCTAGAAACCCCCTCCACATGGCAGGCATGGTTCTATAAACCCCTCTACCTGGCAGGCATGGTTCTATATAACCCCTCCACATGGCAGGCATGGTTCTAGAAACACCTCTACATGGCAGGCATGGTTCTATAAAGCACCTCCACATGGCAGGCATGGTTCTATATACCCCTCCACATGGCAGGCATGGTTCTATAAACCCCCTCCACATGGCAGGCATGGTTCTATAAACCCCTCCACATGGCAGGCATGGTTCTAGAAACACCTCCACATGGCAGGCCTGGTTCTATATTAGCCCCTCCACATGACAGGTGTGGTTCTAGAAGGAACAGAGTAGGGGAGGGAAGTGTATCCAATCCTTAAAAGGCTCTGAAAGAAGAGGCGAGAAGAAAGGGCCTGCTAATCCACCCAAATGAAATGCTGATCTCTACCACCTCACTCAAGCTCCCTCTGACAGCCTTTAATACACGCCATTACTTTGTCACTTTGTCTTGAACTGCGGCGTTAAAAGTCAAAAGCACTGTTTCAGAAGATTGCTCTAGAATTGAGGGAATAGAAAGGTAGAGAGTAGAGATGGACAGTGAGAGTAACACCACACAAAGCTATGTTGGCAATGGACACATTCACTCACACATGCACACACCAATTAGCATAACAAAACAAGTGGAATATTTTGTAGGAAAAAGCAGTTGATGATTGACCTGAGTATACACATGTAACGAGGTGGGCAGTATGCAGGAACACGTAGTTTAAACATCAGTAAGATCATTTAGCCTCTTTAACACCAGTCTACACACAGAGCTAAGCATGGCACGGCCATTGCCCTCGATTTGTCCTCTACTGCGTTTCAAATAGAATGCAGTGTTCAGCCATGTATGATCACTGGCTGTAAATCTGAATAACCTCCTGGCCCTGCTCTTTGAGGGGAGCTAGCTAGCTAGCATCGATGTGCAGAAACAACACCCAGCACTGACAAGACTATTTTAAGAGACGAACTGTCACCTTTAGACATCAACATGTCAAGCTTTTCATCAAAACAAACCAAGTGGACAATCTCCTTCCCCATTTAAATGACAAAGTGTAAAAGTCAAACCTCTTACTTAAGCTACTCCTTCATTAACTAAGTATTAATTAATGTTTATAAAACAGAATCTATGTACTGTAGAGTGTAAATGACTGACTTTCCAGTCTGAAGGTCTTGGTTAAGTGTAGTATTTTCATGTAATGAGTGTCCGCTATGGACCTGTTCAGGGAGAGCAGACTACACCGATGAGATGAGTTTAAATACCAAGAGCTCACCGCCCTGTCTGTTTCCCTCTACAGGCTGAGGCATTAGAGGAGCTCTCAGCCCTGTCTGTTTCCCTCTATAGGCTGAGGCATTAGAGGAGCTCTCAGCCCTGTCTGTTTCCCTCTACAGGCTGTGGCATTAGAGGAGCTCCCAGCCCTGTCTGTTTCCCTCTATAGGCTGAGGCATTAGAGGAGCTCCCAGCCCTGTCTGTTTCCCTCTATAGGCTGAGGCACTAGAGGAGCTCCCAGCCCTGTCTGTTTCCCTCTATAGGCTGAGGCACTAGAGGAGCTCCCAGCCCTGTCTGTTTCCCTCTATAGGCTGAGGCACTAGAGGAGCTCCCAGCCCTGTCTGTTTCCCTCTATAGGCTGAGGCATTAGAGGAGCTCCCAGCCCTGTCTGTTTCCCTCTATAGGCTGAGGCATTAGAGGAGCTCACCGCCCTGTCTGTTTCCCTCTATAGGCTGAGGCATTAGAGGAGCTCTCAGCCCTGTCTGTTTCCCTCTATAGGCTGAGGCACTAGAGGAGCTCCCAGCCCTGTCTGTTTCCCTCTATAGGCTGAGGCATTAGAGGAGCTCCCAGCCCTGTCTGTTTCCCTCTATAGGCTGAGGCATTAGAGGAGCTCACCGCCCTGTCTGTTTCCCTCTATAGGCTGAGGCACTAGAGGAGCTCACCGCCCTGTCTGTTTCCCTCTATAGGCTGAGGCATTAGAGGAGCTCTCAGCCCTGTCTGTTTCCCTCTATAGGCTGAGGCATTAGAGGAGCTCTCAGCCCTGTCTGTTTCCCTCTATAGGCTGAGGCATTAGAGGAGCTCACCGCCCTGTCTGTTTCCCTCTATAGGCTGAGGCATTAGAGAAGCTCTCAGCCCTGTCTGTTTCCCTCTATAGGCTGAGGCACTAGAGGAGCTCCCAGCCCTGTCTGTTTCCCTCTATAGGCTGAGGCATTAGAGGAGCTCCCAGCCCTGTCTGTTTCCCTCTATAGGCTGAGGCATTAGAGGAGCTCACCGCCCTGTCTGTTTCCCTCTATAGGCTGAGGCACTAGAGGAGCTCACCGCCCTGTCTGTTTCCCTCTATAGGCTGAGGCATTAGAGGAGCTCTCAGCCCTGTCTGTTTCCCTCTATAGGCTGAGGCATTAGAGGAGCTCTCAGCCCTGTCTGTTTCCCTCTATAGGCTGAGGCATTAGAGGAGCTCCCCGCCCTGTCTGTTTCCCTCTATAGGCTGAGGCATTAGAGGAGCTCCCAGCCCTGTCTGTTTCCCTCTATAGGCTGAGGCATTAGAGGAGCTCACCGCCCTGTCTGTTTCCCTCTATAGGCTGAGGCATTAGAGGAGCTCACCGCCCTGTCTGTTTCCCTCTATAGGCTGAGGCACTAGAGGAGCTCACCGCCCTGTCTGTTTCCCTCTATAGGCTGAGGCATTAGAGGAGCTCACCGCCCTGTCTGTTTCCCTCTATAGGCTGAGGCATTAGAGGAGCTCTCAGCCCTGTCTGTTTCCCTCTATAGGCTGAGGCATTAGAGGAGCTCTCAGCCCTGTCTGTTTCCCTCTATAGGCTGAGGCATTAGAGGAGCTCCCCGCCCTGTCTGTTTCCCTCTATAGGCTGAGGCATTAGAGGAGCTCCCAGCCCTGTCTGTTTCCCTCTATAGGCTGAGGCATTAGAGGAGCTCACCGCCCTGTCTGTTTCCCTCTACAGGCTGAGGCATTAGAGGAGCTCTCAGCCCTGTCTGTTTCCCTCTATAGGCTGAGGCATTAGAGGAGCTCACCGCCCTGTCTGTTTCCCTCTATAGGCTGAGGCATTAGAGGAGCTCACCGCCCTGTCTGTTTCCCTCTATAGGCTGAGGCATTAGAGGAGCTCACCGCCCTGTCTGTTTCCTTCTACAGGCTGAGGCATTAGAGGAGCTCCCAGCCCTGTCTGTTTCCCTCTATAGGCTGAGGCATTAGAGGAGCTCCCAGCCCTGTCTGTTTCCCTCTACAGGCTGAGGCATTAGAGGAGCTCACCGCCCTGTCTGTTTCCCTCTACAGGCTGAGGCATTAGAGGAGCTCTCAGCCCTGTCTGTTTCCCTCTACAGGCTGAGGCATTAGAGGAGCTCTCAGCCCTGTCTGTTTCCCTCTACAGGCTGAGGCATTAGAGGAGCTCACCGCCCTGTCTGTTTCCCTCTATAGGCTGAGGCATTAGAGGAGCTCTCAGCCCTGTCTGTTTCCCTCTATAGGCTGAGGCATTAGAGGAGCTCTCAGCCCTGTCTGTTTCCCTCTACAGGCTGAGGCATTAGAGGAGCTCTCAGCCCTGTCTGTTTCCCTCTACAGGCTGAGGCATTAGAGGAGCTCACCGCCCTGTCTGTTTCCCTCTATAGGCTGAGGCACTAGAGGAGCTCTCAGCCCTGTCTGTTTCCCTCTATAGGCTGAGGCATTAGAGGAGCTCTCAGCCCTGCCTGTTTCCCTCTATAGGCTGAGGCATTAGAGGAGCTCACCGCCCTGTCTGTTTCCCTCTACAGGCTGAGGCACTAGAGGAGTTCTCAGCCCTGTCTGTTTCCCTCTATAGGCTGAGGCACTAGAGGAGTTCTCAGCCCTGTCTGTTTCCCTCTATAGGCTGAGGCATTAGAGCAGCTCTCAGCCCTGTCTGTTTCCCTCTATAGGCTGAGGCACTAGAGGTAAAGAGAGCACTAACAAAATGGCTAGGCGCTGATGGCAGAAAGAAAGCCCTCCATTGGTGTGGCAGCCATTTGCATTCGTGGCATTTGGTATTTTATTAGCATGTTTATTAGCTGTTTCTTTCTGGGGTCCACACAAAACATGACATAATACAGAACATTTGTATACAAGAACCGCTCAAGGACTGAAATACATCCATTTGAAAATGGCACACGTAGCCTACATATCAATACATACACACAAACTATCTAGGTCAGATAGGAGAGGTGTTGTGCCATGAGGTGTTGCTTTATCTGTTTTTTAAAAACAGGTTTGCTGCTCACCTGAGCAATATAACATGGGAGTTCCATGCAATAATGTCTCTATGTAATACTGTACGCTTTCTTGACTTTGGTCTGGGTTGGGGGAGTATGAAAAAAACCCTGGTGGCATGTCTGGTGGGGTAAGTATATGAGAAGAAGTGGGGCATAACTACTATCTCTCTCTCTCTCTCTCTCTCTCTCTCTCTCTCTCTCTCTCAGGTAATGACAGAGCACTAGACCTCCCAAATGAAAGGGTGTGACGATGGTAACAGACTAATGAGCAACATGCTGAGAAAGAAGAAAAAATAAGAAGACTTCTATATTCCAAGGTACTAACCTGTACCCCTGTAAATTGACTCAGCACCACACTTCTATATTCCAAGGTACTAACCTGTGCCCCTGTAAATTGACTCAGCACCACACTTATATATTCCAAGGTACTAACCTGTACCCCTGTAAATTGACTCAGCACCACACTTCTATATTCCAAGGTACTAACCTGTACCCCTGTAAATTGACTGAGCACCACACTTCTATATTCCAAGGTACTAACCTGTACCCCTGTAAATTGACTGAGCACCACACTTCTATATTCCAAGGTACTAACCTGTACCCCTGTAAATTGACTCAGCACCACACTTCTATATTCCAAGGTACTAACCTGTATCCCCGCAAATTGACTCAGCACCACACTTCTATATTCCAAGGTACTAACCTGTACCCCTGTAAATTGACTCAGCACCACACTTGTATATTCCAAGGTACTAACCTGTACCCCTGTAAATCTGTAAATTGACTCAGCACCACACTTGTATATTCCAAGGTACTAACCTGTACCCCTGTAAATTGACTCGGTCCCGGGACCCCTGCATACAGCCTCGTTATTGTTATTTTATTGTGTTACTTTTAGTTTTTGAAGTTTTTACTTTAGTTTGTAGTAAATATTTTCTTAAGTTGGGTAGTCCGTCATTGTAAAACAAGAGTTAGTTCTTCTTCTCAACTGACTTGCCTAGTTAAATAATGGTTCAAAGAAATAAATACAAATATACATATATTTCTTGAACTGCGTTGTTGGTTAAGGTCTTGTAAGTAGGCATTTCACGTTATTCAGCACGTGTCAAATAAAATGATCCCTAGACAGAGGGGTGATCTAAGCATCTCTAGCAGGTAAAGCGTCTCTTCCTAAATATTCCTTTAAAGGAGGGACAACATCATCCTGCATGTCCTCTCTGTTATCCTAAAGTTAATTATCGCCAGAACTACGGCCTCAAAGACACTTCTGTCTGGGAAAATACAGAAAAGATGAGAGAGAGGAGAAGAAAAAGGGAAACATTCACTTTGATGGGAACATATTTATGCTGGTTATGGATGTCTTCCATTACTCTCCCTCATCCTCATCCTCATTTCTCATTGATGTTTAAAGGTCATTCTGGAATCTCCCAAATCTCTCCCAGCAGGAGGGCTTAGACAGACCGACCACATCTCCACGGAAATGTATGATGGGAATGATTTCATCAGCAGTCGGAGTTTCTGTAATGAGTTTATCAAAACAACCTGGCTAGGATAGGATGCACGTTTAGATAGGAGGTCCATGTGTTCAGACAGGGTGACTGAGTGTTGAATACACCAAGAGGACTGTGTTACAGGTAACTGTACTAAGACATAAAAGCCTGTCCCATCAAGTCACTATCCATAATGACTGGGCTGAATCAATTCATATCTCATTTATCTTCTTCTCCATATCTCCCTTCTTCCTCCCTCCATTCCTCAGCTGTTAAAGGCTATGAGAGGAGTGTTATTACATTATTAATTATACTGCTGTGTTTGACATGAGCTTTATTGGAGAGTCCTGATCCCAGATGCCTCAGTGACAAATACACACCACACTTGTTTATTTATTTATTGGTCTATCTGGGCCACAGCCTCAGACATATTCATCTTCATTGTCCCCACACTGGCTGCAATGCAGACATGAGCCATCCCATCCTTAAAAGAAATGACAGACGAACTACACAAAGTGCACACATGTGCTCAAACATGCTCTCTCACTGTATGTCCCTCTTTCCTGTACACACACACACACACACACACACACACACGCACACACGCACACACATCCACAATAACACACAGATGCACAAACAAAACGACACCCCCCACAATATATAAAATGCTGTGGCCATCTCCCTTTCTATGATAATTAGCTGCTGTTGACATTCTGGAAACTAGATAAGTGTGATAAATGTAGCAGGAGACTAACTGCTCACATATAGAGTTTATTTGGGGGCAGTGTGGCGTGAAAGTGTAGATATGGCACAGTGAACTTCCCTGTTCCGGGTGAGGGGTCGAGGGATTGCAATTTGCTTCAATTACTGCTGCAGCTGACACCCTCGGTCAGACTAGACAGGAGCATCACCCAGTCTAACAATACAGAGAATTCTGATGTTGTAAATCGACCAACTCCGTGTCCCCATAAAGACCAGACATAATGAGACCAGACATTATGTTATGTCAAAATTCCAATGAAATCTTCAGAAAAGAAAGTTAACATGTCCACACAGTCCTCCATTTGACCAGTCCATCCATGATGCTCTAGGGCAGACAGGGGTTAGCTGTCATCATTATGATGGGTCAGCTGTTCCTACCTGGCCTGGGGTTGGAGCCTGGGGCTGGAGCCGGGGGTTGGGGTTGGAGCCTGGGCCCTGGGGTTGGAGCAAGGGTTTAGGGTTGGAGCCTGGGCCCTGGGGTTAGAGCCTGGGGTTGTGGTTAGAGCCTGGGGTTGGGGTTAGAGCCTGGGGTTGGAGCCTGGGGTTGTGGTTAGAGCCTGGGGTTGGAGCCTGGGGTTGGGGTTAGAGCCTGGGGTTGGAGCCTGGAGTTGGGGTTGGAGCCTGGGCCTGGGGTTAGAGCCTGGGGTTGGGGTTGGAGCCTGGGGATAGAGCCTGGGGTTGGAGCCTGGGGTTGGGGTTAGAGCCTGGTGTTGGTGCCTGGACCTGGGGTTAGAGCCTGGGGTTGGAGCCTGGGGTTGGGGTTAGAGCCCGGGATTGTGGTTAGAGCCTGCGGCTGGGGTTAGAGCCTGGTGTTGGGGCCTGGGACTGGGGTTAGAGCCTGGGGTTGTGGTTAGAACCTGGGGTTGTGGTTAGAGCCTGGGGTTGGGGTTAGAGCCTGGGGCTGGGGTTGGAGCCTGGGGTTGGAGCCTGGGGTTGGGGTTAAACCCTGGGGTTGTGGTTAGAGCCTGGGGTTGGGGTTGGAGCCTGGGGTTGGGGTTAGAGCCTGGGGTTGGAGCCTGGGGTTGGGGTTAGAGCCTGTGGTTGGAGCCTGGGGCTGGGGTTAGAGCCTGGTGTTGGGGTCTGGGCCTGGGGCTGGGGTTAGAGCCTGGTGTTGGGGTTGGAGCCTGGGGCTGAGGTTAGAGCCTGGTGTTGGGGCCTGGGCCTGGGGTTAGAGCCTGGTGTTGGGGCCTGGGCCTGGGGTTAGAGCCTGGTGTTGGGGCCTGGGCCTGGAGCTGAGGTTAGAGCTTGGTGTTAGGGCCTGGGGCTGGGGTTAGAGCCTGGTGTTGGGGCCTGGGGCAGGGGTTAGAGCCTGGTGTTGGGGCCTGGGCCTGGGGTTGTGGTTAGAGCCTGGTGTTGGGGCCTGGGCCTGGGGTTGGGGTTAGAGCCTGGTGTTGGGGCCTGGGCCTGGGGTTGGGGTTAGAGCCTGGTGTTGGGGCCTGGGCCTGGGGCTGGGGTTAGAGCCTGGTGTTGGGGCCTGGGCCTGGGGTTAGAGCCTGGTGTTGGGGCCTGGGCCGGGGGTTGGGGTTATGAGCCTGGGTTGGGGCCTGGGGTAGGGTTGTCCCTGCTGACTTATGTGATTGGAAGTATACAACAGGTCACCCTACTGTAGCAGCAGTGAATTATTACCCAATTACAGATAACAGATACTGCTGCTGTCCCTTACTGGGTCCAGCCTGGGTCATAAGGCTGACCTTGGGACTGATGTCACCACCACATAACACAGAGCCTACTGATGGAATGCACAATATAACAGGCTAAAAGGTTAGGCTATCTTTTCTCTTCCTCCGTGGAACCATTGTTGCACACATAACTCATCTCTCCTTCCACATATGTATTTCCCATCTTACTAGACACAGTGACTTCACCAAAGGCAATAAAACAGAACAAATTCATCTCTAAGCTCAGATATACAGGCACAGGGTGGTGCCCTGTTGGTAAACTGCTCACTGCTAAAACCAAATGGGACCAAATTCCTAATCATTACGGTTCAAAAAAATCATTAAGTGTTTTGTAGTGCGTCAACAATTCCTTCTCCACTTCAGACAGACAGGGGGGAGGAGGGAGGAGAAGGAGAAGGAGAAGGAGAAGAGAGAGAGGGAGAGACTTTTTGTCTTTCTTTACTGAAACTTTCTAATTTAATTTATGAAGAGATTAGATACTGTTCTCATCTCAGTTCTTATCTCTATTTCTCTAGCATTAAAACCCTCAACTCTCAGTCTACAGGCAGGCAGGCAGGCCTTCTAATTGCATGGTGATGTGTGGATCTGAAAGCCTCTCAGTCTACAGGCAGACAGACAGGCCCTCTAAGTGCATGGTGCTGTGAGGATCTGAAAGCCTCTCAGTCTACAGGCAGGCAGACAGGCCTTCTAATTGCATGGTGATGTGTGGATCTGAAAGCCTCTCAGTCTACAGGCAGACAGACAGGCCCTCTAAGTGCATGGTGCTGTGAGGATCTGAAAGCCTCTCAGTCTACAGGCAGGCAGACAGGCCTTCTAATTGCATGGTGATGTGTGGATCTGAAAGCCTCTCAGTCTACAGGCAGACAGACAGGCCCTCTAAGTGCATGGTGCTGTGAGGATCTGAAAGCCTCTCAGTCTACAGGCAGACAGACAGGCCCTCTAATTGCATGGTGCTGTGAGGATCTGAAAGCCTCTCAGTCTACAGGCAGGCAGACAGGCCTTCTAATTGCATGGTGATGTGTGGATCTGAACGCCTCTCAGTCTACAGGCAGACAGACAGGCCCTCTAAGTGCATGGTGCTGTGAGGATCTGAAAGCCTCTCAGTCTACAGGCAGACAGACAGGCCCTCTAATTGCATGGTGCTGTGTGGATCTGAAAGCCTCTCAGTCTACAGGCAGACAGACAGGCCCTCTAATTGCATGGTGCTGTGTGGATCTGAAAGCCTTCCAGTCTCTCTCTTCCATCTGGGCAGATGCTGTATGTGTGCTCGGGATGTTTGATGTTAATGTGCTATTTCACAGGTTATCCCTGTTATGGCCCTGTTATATCCTTGTTATATCCTTGTTATATCCCTGTTTTAGCTCTGTTATATCCTTGTTATAGGCCTGTTATAGCTCTGTTCTATCCCTGTTCTAGCCCTGTTATATCTCTGTTATAGCCCTGTCATAGCCCTGTTATAGCCCTGTTATAGCCTGGTAATATTCCTGGGAGTACCTCCCACCATAGACTGTGAGGAATGGTGATGAAGTGTCACAAACAGGCCTTATTAACACAGTCTAAATCACTGGAGCTCAGCTCGCCCTGTCCCATTCCCCATCCCCACCTTAACACTGCAAAACAAACAGTGTGCCTTATTAACACAGTCTAAATCACTGGAGCTCAGCTCTGAGAGGCTTTTTGGGGATTCCCCATCCCCACCTTAACACTGCAAAACAAACAGTGTGCCTTATTAACACAGTCTAAATCACTGGAGCTCAGCTCACCCTGTCCCTTTCCCCATCCCCACCTTAACACTGCAAAACAAACAGTGTGACCCCGCTTTCACCCTGTCCTTACCCATCTATCACCTTGCAGTCTGCACACACACACACAGTGACAGAGGCCCACAGCTCAGGCCTGTCAACACGAGGACAGCCTGTAGAGAGACCCATGCTGCTCCAGTAGATTAATGGTTACTACACACAGTCTCACATGGTGAGTAATCTAACAGAACACCTCCTTCCTAGCAGGGTTAGACACTCTGATCAAGTCAGGTGTAAACGTTTGAAACTGAACTCTGCTGCTATGGTTTTAGACATAATAAAACGTTATCTTCTAAAAACAGATTTAAACAGCTTTCCACCTGGTCATTAACAGAGGAGAAATAGAACTAATCTTCTGTTAAAACACATGGCTCCACTATAATATCTCTCAACTTCCAAGATGTCCAAAAATACTTCTCACCATCTAAGGTATTGTCTTTAGCAAAACAGTCCATAAAACCTTTAAAAGAGCAGTATAAAATGAACAGAGAAACATCTCAAGAGATTGAAAAAGAGTTACCAGTAATCGTCTCTGTACTCTGTGCTTCTGTTCTAGTCTATGTCCCTGACTGACCCCCAGTCACAGTCACTGGGGTGGAGACAGAGCATTAGGAAGGTAAAACATTTTGTTTATTTTTCAAATTGAACCTTTATTTAACTAGGCAAGTCAGATAAGAACAAAATCTTATTTCCAATGACAGCCTACCCAGTCAAACCCTAACCCGGATGATGCTAGGCCAATTGTACGCCACGCTATGGGACTCCCAATGACAGCCGGTTGTGATACAGTCTGGAATCGAACCAAGTTCTGTAGTGACGCTTCTAGCACTGAGATGTAGTGCCTTAGACCGCTGTACCACCCAGGAGCTTTGGTAGCTCATTCCTATAGAATACAGACAGACATTCAGTAAATGGTAGATAAGGGCTCAGACGGTCAGGTCGTGTCACTAAGGCAGAGGAAATCCCTATCATTAGTCTGGGGCCCTGCAGACGTATGTTCAAGCTCAAGCCTTAATCTATTCACTATAGGCTACCCCCTCGCTCTATGGCTCTCTGTGGTTCATGGTTCACGTGGAGGTGAGGGTCCCGGGCCTCCCCCTCCCTCTCTGCTGACCCCCTGCCCCTAATGTGTCTCACAACCACAGCCCCTGGGGACCTGACCTCGATCCCTAACAAACAAAAACACACTCACACCCCAAGTCTAGGCCCTGCAGGTGTCACTCACACACACACTCACACACACACTCACACAAACATGAACGCACGCTATTCTGCCCTCTCTACGAATAGAACCAGAGAGGACTTGACACTGCAGTGCTCTTACATGTGTTTTACAACAGTACGACTACTAGACAATAACTACTGTTGATCTTGTGGGGGAAAACAACAGCAGTCTAGTCCACATCCTTGTCACAACTACAGTAGGACTTGACACAGCTGAGAGATGCTGAGCTGTTATGTTACTACTGATGCATCTAGCTCTATGGTGATTCTGTCTGTTGACAGCTTTAATAAAGTAGGAGAGGTAGGAGGCTCAGGTATCTGTCTGGAGAGCAATAGGTACTATTCCTCTGTTGATTGGATGAAGAGGGATAGAGGGGAGATGGGGTGAGGAGAGGGGGAGTTGAAAACCTGAGATGACCCTGTGCTGTAGTCAACATCATCAGTCAGCGAGTCACAATGTGTTTAAATCACCAGTGGTTTCAGTGCATGGGCCATCTCCTGACAGGTGACAAAGTATGGCCTCAGAGTGTGTCATGCAGTTTGAGCCCTGTGTGTATTATAACTGACCTCTCACCCATCACCATCAAAAAATACAGGGGTCCGAGGTCTATGCTATGGGTTCACCCAGGGGAAACAGGGGTCCGAGGTCTATGCTATGGGTTCACCCAGGGAAACAGGGGCCAGAGGTCCATGCTATGGGTTCACCCAGGGGAAACAGGGGCCAAAGGTCCATGCCATGGGTTCACCCAGGGGAAACAGGGGCCAAAGGTCCATGCTATGGGTTCACCCAGGGAAACAGGGGTCAGAGGTCTATGCTATGGGTTCACCAGGGAAACAGGGCACAGAGGTCTATGCTATGGGTTCACCAGAGAAACAGGGGTCAGAGGTCCATGCTATGGGTTCACCAGAGAAACAGGGGTCAGAGGTCCATGCTATGGGTACACCAGAGAAACAGGGGTCAGAGGTCCATGCTATGGAAGCAGCCATTGGGAATTCTAGTGCCAGCATTACATGTCAGTCCCGTCACAGCCAATAAAAGTGCCCTCTGGTCCCTGCTGAGGACAGGACTTCTAAAATGGGAACCATGCATATCTTAATCACAGGAGGCCCCCCTCAACATTAATGGCTCGTCAACTTTAGGGGGGCAGATGGAGAAGGGTGGGCACTGGTTTTCATCAAGGGAAAGAGTGGAGAGGAGGATATTTTAATGCGAAGCAATAACATTTTATTGAATTGAAATGCATATCTGCCCCCCTTAGGGGAACACACGCTCACACACACACACACACACACACACACACACACACACACACACACACACACACACACACACACACACACACACACACACACACACACATACCAGTGTGTCCTGTATTCCCTCTGCAGCAGCAGCAGCAGCAGCAGTACAATCCCCCACAGGGAGAGCTGTGCTGTAGAGGGCTCTGGGTCATCATGAAGATGAATGGTTCTGTCCTACAGAATGCCTTTTAATTAGCTCTGTGTCAGCTGCCTCTTATAGGGCACATACCCTCCACCCATATGCACATCACACACACACACACCCTCCACCCATATGGACATCACACACCCTCTACCCATTGTTATACACACACACACACACACACATTCTAACCATATGTACATCACACACACACACCCTCCATCCATATGTACATCACACACAGATGCGTATGCTGATAGTACGTTCTCAGCACCACACACATACACACATTCTAACCATATGTACATCACACACCCTCCATCCATATGTACATCACACACATACGCGTATGCTGATAGTACATTCTCAGCACCACACACATACACACATTCTAACCATATGTACATCACACACCCTCCATCCATATGTACATCACACACAGACGCGTATGCTGATAGTACGTTCTCAGCACCACACACATACACACATTTGTATTGTTTTTTTTGTGCTATCCAAAATATCACGCAATATGGTTGATTTGTCACAGTTGCTCAGAAACTCCTAGAGCGGGCTTTATGAGACTGAGGTGTTGCACTCTGATCGCAAGTCAGATCAATACCTCCACACACACGCACACACACAAACACAAACAGCCCCAGTGTAACCCACACTAATGCCATACGTGACCCCAAACCCTGCACCCCCCAAAAGTGTGGGTGTTAAAAAGTAATTTCCGCTGTGAGAGATCAATTCATCATCATTATGGTGGCAGAGGAGAGGAGGGGGAGGGAGGAGGAGGCAGGAGGCAGGAGCCCTGGCATCCAGATGGGTAGAATCAAGACCCAGACAGGACTTCTTCACTCCTCATCCCCTTTCATTCTCATCTCTCCTCCTCTAGTCGGAGGCTGCCATGGTCAGGAAGAAAGAGAGAGAAAGTCCCATCTAGTATTATGGTGTGGGCAGCAATATAACATCAATATAACAGGAATATAACATCAGTATATCAGGAATATAACATCAGTATATCAGGAAAATAACATTAATATATCAGGACAATAACATCAATATAACAGGAAAGTAAAATCAATATAACAGGAATATAACAGGAATATAACATCAGTATATCAGGAAAATAACATTAATATATCAGGAAAATAACATTAATATATCAGGACAATAACATCAATATAACAGGAAAATAAAATCAATATAACAGGAATATAACAGGAATATAACATCAGTATATCAGGAAAATAACATCAATATAACAGGAATATAACAGGAATATAACATCAGTATATCAGGAAAATAACATCAATATATCAGGAAAATAACATCAATATATCAGGAAAATAACATCAATATATCAGGAAAATAACATCAATATAACAGGAAAATAACATCAATATAACAGGAAAATAACAGGAATATAATATCAATATAACAGGAATATAACAGGAAAATAACATCAATATAACAGGAATATAACAGGGATATAACAGGAATATAACAGGAATATAGCAGGAAAATAACATCAATATAACAGGAAAATAACATCAATTTAACAGGAAAATAACATCAATATAACAGGAAAATAACATCAATTTAACAGGAATATAGCAGGAAAATAACATCAATATAACAGGAATATAACATCAATATAACATGAAAATAACAGCAATATAACATCAATATAACAGGGATATAACAGGGATAAAACAGGGATAAAACAGAAATATAACAGTAACTGAAAGGTTAGATCCCAGAGCCGACAAGGTAAAACATCTGTCTTTCTGCCCCTGAACAAGGCAGTTAACCCACTGTTCCTAGGCCATCATTGAAAATAAGAATTTGTTCTTATCTGACTTGCCTGGTTAAATAAAGGTTCAAAAAAAGATATATATATATATATAGGGATATAACATGGCTGTAACAGAGATACAACAAAACAGAGATATAACATGGCTGTAACAGAGATACAACAGAACAGAGATATAACATGGCTGTAACAGAGATACAACAGAACAGGGATATAACATGGCTGTAACAGAGATACAACAAAACAGAGATATAACATGGCTGTAACAGAGATACAACAGAACAGAGATATAACATGGCTGTAACAGAGATACAACAGAACAGAGATATAACATGGCTGTAACAGAGATACAACAAAACAGAGATATAACATGGCTGTAACAGAGATACAACAGAACAGAGATATAACATGGCTGTAACAGAGATACAACAGAACAGGGATATAACATGGCTGTAACAGAGATACAACAGAACAGGGATATAACATGGCTGTAACAGAGATACAACAGAACAGAGATATAACATGGCTGTAACAGAGATACAACAGAACAGAGATATAACATGGCTGTAACAGAGATACAACAGAACAGGGATATAACATGGCTGTAACAGAGATACAACAAAACAGAGATATAACATGGCTGTAACAGAGATACAACAGAACAGGGATATAACATGGCTGTAACAGAGATACAACAGAACAGGGATATAACATAGCTGTAACAGAGATACAACAGAACAGGGATATACCATGGCTGTAACAGAGATCCAACAGAACAGGGATATAACATGGCTGTAACAGAGATACAACAGAACAGAGATATACCATGGCTGTAACAGAGATACAACAGAACAGGGATATAACATGGCTGTAACAGAGATACAACAGAACAGAGATATAACATGGCTGTAACAGAGATACAACAGAACAGAGATATAACATGGCTGTAACAGAGATACAACAGAACAGGGATATAACATGGCTGTAACAGAGATACAACAGAACAGAGATATAACATGGCTGTAACAGAGATACAACAGAACAGAGATATAACATGGCTGTAACAGAGATACAACAGAACAGGGATATAACATGGCTGTAACAGAGATACAACAAAACAGAGATATAACATGGCTGTAACAGAGATACAACAAAACAGAGATATAACATGGCTGTAACAGAGATACAACAGAACAGGGATATAACATGGCTGTAACAGAGATACAACAGAACAGAGATATAACATGGCTGTAACAGAGATACAACAGAACAGAGATATAACATGGCTGTAACAGAGATACAACAGAACAGGGATATAACATGGCTGTAACAGAGATACAACAAAACAGAGATATAACATGGCTGTAACAGAGATACAACAAAACAGAGATATAACATGGCTGTAACAGAGATACAACAGAACAGGGATATAACATGGCTGTAACAGAGATACAACAGAACAGAGATATAACATGGCTGTAACAGAGATACAACAAAACAGAGATATAACATGGCTGTAACAGAGATACAACAGAACAGGGATATAACATGGCTGTAACAGAGATACAACAGAACAGAGATATAACATGGCTGTAACAGAGATACAACAAAACAGAGATATAACATGGCTGTAACAGAGATACAACAGAACAGAGATATAACATGGCTGTAACAGAGATACAACAGAACAGCGATATAACATGGCTGTAACAGAGATACAACAGAACAGGGATATAACATGGCTGTAACAGAGATACAACAGAACAGGGATATAACATGGCTGTAACAGAGATACAACAGAACAGAGATATAACATGGCTGTAACAGAGATACAACAGAACAGGGATATAACATGGCTGTAACAGAGATACAACAGAACAGGGATATAACATGGCTGTAACAGAGATACAACAGAACAGAGATATAACATGGCTGTAACAGAGATACAACAGAACAGGGATATAACATGGCTGTAACAGAGATACAACAGAACAGAGATATAACATGGCTGTAACAGAGATACAACAGAACAGAGATATAACATGGCTGTAACAGAGATCCAACAGAACAGGGATATAACATGGCTGTAACAGAGATACAACAGAACAGAGATATACCATGGCTGTAACAGAGATACAACAGAACAGGGATATAACATGGCTGTAACAGAGATACAACAGAACAGAGATATAACATGGCTGTAACAGAGATACAACAGAACAGAGATATAACATGGCTGTAACAGAGATACAACAGAACAGGGATATAACATGGCTGTAACAGAGATACAACAGAACAGAGATATAACATGGCTGTAACAGAAATACAACAGAACAGGGATATAACATGGCTGTAACAGAGATACAACAGAACAGGGCTATAACATGGCTGTAACAGAGATACAACAGAACAGGGATATAACATGGCTGTAACAGAGATACAACAGAACAGGGATATAACATGACTATTGCATTGATATAACAGGGATATAACAGGAATATAACAAGATATAACCAGAGCAGGACGAGAATGATCTGTGAAATAACACATCGAATATCCCCAGCACACATCTGCCCAGATGGAAGAGAGAGACTGGAAGGCTTTCAGATCCTCACAGCACCATGCAATTAGAGGGCCTGTCTGTCTGCCTGTAGACTGAGGCTTTCAGATCCACACATCACCATGCAATTAGAGGGCCTGTCTGTCTGCCTGTAGACTGAGAGGCTTTCAGATCCTCACAGCACCATGCAATTAGAGGGCCTGTCTGTCTGCCTGTAGACTGAGAGGCTTTCAGATCCTCACAGCACCATTCAATTAGAGGGCCTGCCTGTCTGCCTGTAGACTGAGAGGCTTTCAGATCCACACATCACCATGCAATTAGAGGTCCTGTCTGTCTGCCTGTAGACTGAGAGGCTTTCAGATCCACACAGCACCATTCAATTAGAAGGCCTGCCTGCCTGCCTCCCTACCCTACCCTAACTATACTACCCTACACTGCACTACCCTAACTATTCCACCCTACACTACCCTACCCTAACTATTATAATCTACCCTACCCTACACTACCCTACCCTAACTATTCTATTCTACCCTACACTACACTACACCACCCCACCCTAACTATTCTATTCTACCCTACACTACAATACCCTACCCTAACTATTCTACCCTACACTGCACTACCCTAACTATTCTACCCTACACTATCCTACCCTAACTATTCTATTTTACCCTACACTACCCTACCCTAACTATTCTATTCTACCCTACACTACCCTACCCTAACTATTCTATTCTACCCTACACTACACTACCCTAACTATTCTACCCTACACTGCACTACCCTAACTATTCTACCCTATACCACCCTACCCTAACTATTCTATTTTACCCTACACTACCCTACCCTAACTATTCTATTCTACCCTACACTACCCTACCCTAACTATTATATTCTATTCTACCCTACACTACACTACCCTAACTATTCTACCCTACACTGCACTACCCTAACTATTCTACCCTATACCACCCTACCCTAACTATTCTATTTTACCCTACACTATACTACCCTACCCTAACTATTCTATGCTACCCTACACTACCCTACCCTAACTATTCTATTCTACCCTACACTACACTACCCTACCCTAACTATTCTACCCTACACTGCACTACCCTAACTATTCTACCCTACCCTACCCTAACTATTCTATTTTACCCTGCACTACACTACCCTACCCTAACTATTCTATTCTACCCTACACTACACTACCCTACCCTAACTATTCTATTCTACCCTACACTACCCTACCCTAACTATTCAATTCTACCCTACACTACCCTAACTATTCTATTTTACCCTACACTACCCTACCCTAACTATTCTATTCTATTCTACCCTACACTACACTACCCTACCCTAAATATTTTACCCAATACTAACTATTCTACCCTACACTACCCTACCCTAACTATTCTATTCTACCCTACACTACACTACCCTACCCTAACTATTCAATTCTATCCTACACTACCCTACCCTAACTATTCTATTCTACCCTACACTACACTACCCTAACTATTCTACCCTACACTGCACTACCCTAACTATTCTACCCTATACTACCCTACCCTAACTATTCTATTTTACCCTACACTACACTACCCTACCCTAACTATTATATTCTACCCTACACTACACTACCCTACCCTAACTATTCTATTCTACCCTAAACTACCCTACCCTAACTATTCTATTCTACCCTACACCACACTACCCTAACTATTATATTTTACCCTACACTACCCTACCCTAACTATTCTACTCTATTCTACCCTACACTACACTACCCTACCCTAAATATTTTACCCAACACTAACTATTCTACCCTACCCTAACTATTCTATTCTACCCTACACTACACCACCCTACCCTAACTGTTCTACCCTACACTACACTACCATACCCTAACTGTTCTACCCTACACTACACTACCATACCCTAACTATTCTACCCTACACTACCCTACCCTACACTACCCTACCCTAACTATTCTACCCTACACTACCCTACCCTAACTATTCTACCCTACACTACCCTACCCTAACTATTCTACCCTACACTACCCTACCCTAACTATTCTACCCTACACTACCCTACCCTAACTATTCTACCCTACACCACCCTCAGCTACCCTAAGATACCCTACCTCTCCCTACTATAATCTACCCTCAGCTACCCTACATTACACTATCCTACCCTCAGCTACCCTACACACTACACTACATTACACTACACACATCCCCCAGTGCAATAAAACCTGATGTGGGTCTTACATCTGTCCCACTGCTGGAGCAAACACCAGGGGAGCCTCACGGGGAACCAGCAGAAGCTGTGGACTCCTAATTCCAGGTTAATTTAAGGACATTGTTTTCTCGCCTCGCTCCTCTGCTCGTTTTAGATTGACTCAGATACCCACCAACTTAAAGGCACTGTGTCAATGCCCACACGCCTTTGATGTGCAGAGGGAATGTTGGTTTGGACATCTGAGAGCTGCTTTAGATGGCCTGTGCTCCCGGCCGTCTGCTAGACACACCAGGACGCTGCCACACACACACACCAGGACGCTGCCACACACACACACACCAGGACGCTGCCACACACACACACCAGGACGCTGCCACACACACCAGGACGCTGCCACACACACACACCAGGACGCTGCCACACACCAGGACGCTGCCACACACACCAGGACGCTGCCACAGACACACACCAGGACGCTGCCACACACACCAGGACGCTGCCACAGACACACACCAGGACGCTGCCACACACACACCAGGACGCTGCCACACACACACCAGGACGCTGCCACACACACACACACACACACCAGGACGCTGCCACACACACACACCAGGACGCTGCCACACACACACACACACCAGGACGCTGCCACACACACACACCAGGACGCTGCCACACACACACACCAGGACGCTGCCACACACACACACACACACACACACCAGGACGCTGCCACACACACACACACCAGAACGCTGCCACACACACACACCAGGACGCTGCCACACACACACACCAGGACGCTGCCACACACCAGGACGCTGCCACACACACCAGGACGCTGCCACAGACACACACCAGGACGCTGCCACACACACACACCAGGACGCTGCCACAGACACACACCAGGACGCTGCCACACACACACCAGGACGCTGCCACACACACACACACACACACCAGGACGCTGCCACACACACACACCAGGACGCTGCCACACACACACACACCAGGACGCTGCCACACACACACACACACACACCAGGACGCTGCCACACACACACACCAGGACGCTGCCACACACACACACCAGGACGCTGCCACACACACCAGGACGCTGCCACAGACACACACCAGGACGCTGCCACACACACACACACCAGGACGCTGCCACACACACACACACCAGGACGCTGCCACACACACACACACACACACACACACACACCAGGACGCTGCCACACACACACACACCAGGACGCTGCCACACACACACACCAGGACGCTGCCACACACACACACCAGGACGCTGCCACACACACCAGGACGCTGCCACAGACACACACCAGGACGCTGCCACACACACACACACCAGGACGCTGCCACACACACACACACACCAGGACGCTGCCACACACACACACCAGGACGCTGCCACACACACACACCAGGACGCTGCCACACACACACACCAGGACACTGCCACACACACACACCAGAACGTTGCCACACACCAGGACGTTGCCACACACACACACCAGGACGCTGTCACACACCAGGATGCTGCCACAAACACACACCAGGACGCTGCCACACACCAGGACGCTGCCACACACCAGGACGCTGCCACACACCAAGACGCTGCCACACACCAGGACGCTGCCACACACCAGGACACTGCAACACACCAGGACGCTGCCACACATTACACACTCTGACAGAAGGGTAACTATACTGTATGAGAGGCACTTTACCATACACTGCTGACCATATGACTCAAACCCCATACACTGCTGACCATATGACTCAAACCGCATACACTGCTGACCATATGACTCAAACCCCATACACTGCCGACCATATGACTCAAACCCCATACACTGCTGACCATATGACTCAAACCCCATACACTGCTGACCATATGACTCTAACCCCATACACTGCGGACCATATCTCAAACCCCATACACTGCTGACCATATGACTCAAACCCCATACACTGCTGACCATATGACTCAAACCCCATACACTGCTGACCATATCTCAAACCCCATACACTGCTGACCATATGACTCAAACCCCATAACATCACTGCCCTGAGTGTGTGAATAGAGCTAACAGACCTAAGTACATACCCTACTGTAAGTCACTGATGAAAACATTAACAGTAAAACATGATGTCTGAAACCTAGCAGTGTAAAGTGCTAGCAGTGTAACATGTTAAGTGCTCCAGCTAGCAAGCTGGTCCTTGTAAAAACATATCATATAGGCTACTTATGAAGCACCAAAATACCTATACATCTAACTGCTGGGCTTTGTATAATTACAATTCCGACATTCTCTGTTGCAGTGGAAAATATATTATAGCCCAAAGGCAAGTCAAACAGATTAGATTTCACTCGTATCTAGTAACACCACGTTTTGTCTTCCTCTTGTAACAGTATCTACCGTGTTCTCCAGCCCCGGGAGAAATCTACGCCTCTTACTGCCAAGCCCAGCTGGAGACGGACAGACTGACTGCAGCCTCGTGGCTGGTCTGTGGGGAGCATGCTCATCTCATGTCTAACTGAGAGAGCGAGGGCTGGATGAATGGATAGACTGAAGAGAGGGAGGGAGGGAGGGAGGGAGGGAGGGAGGGAGGGAGGGAGGGAGGGAGGGAGGGAGGGAGGGAGGGAGGGAGGGAGGGAGAAAATCAATAAGGCACCAGAGTGAATCTCTTCTCTGACATGGGCCAGTCCTTCTCTCTCTTTCTCTTTCTCTCTATTTCTCTTTTCTCTGACATGGGCCAGTCCTTATCTCTCTCTCTCTCTCTCTCTCTCTCTCTCTCTCTCTCTCTCTCTCTCTCTCTCTCTCTCTCTCTCTCTCTCTCTCTCTCTCTCTCTCTATTTCTCTATTTCTCTATTTCTCTGACATGGGCCAGTCCTTCTCTCTCTTTCCCTCTCTCTCTACATCAGTCAGACACTGAGATGCTCAGCTCCAACTACAGGTAACATAGAGATCACTCTCTGCAGGGTTAGAAGAAAGTGGTTGTTTCCGGTTTCCAGGGATACAGTATTTTCAACATATCTTCTGTTTCCTCCGCTCAAGCGTCTTTTCATGCCTGCTACGTTAGATTACATACAGCCACACACACAGACAGTCTTTGGAGGGCAGGGATCAGAATAAACAAATACACTGGTACCCTAAATCTTCAACACTGTTGTAAGTAAAACACATAGTCCCCTGCATAGACTACAGCTGGATATACACTTGCACCTCAGAGGGCTTCATCACATTCAACGGACATCCTTTTATTTTCTACAGGTATTTCTTGACAGGCCGTCTTGGAACACGTTTCAATTATCTGTGTCCCATCTGACTGACTGTCTGGGTAGAAATTTAAATTCTGCTCATTATAGTAAAGCTGGGGGGGGCTGGACTTCCTTTTAGAAAATAGAGAGCTGATGCCAAGTACCCACAGCTCAGACACAACATGTTCCTCAATAATACTGATAGCAGCAAAAATAGGATATTTTTTGGGGCTCCCGGGTGGTGCAGCAGTCTAAGGCACTGCATCTCAGTGCAAGAGGCTTCACTGCAGTCCCTGGTTCGAATCCATCCTACATCACATCCGGCTATGATTGGGAGCCCCATAGGGCGGCACACAATTGGCCCAGTGTTCGCTGGGGTAGGCCGTCATTGTAAGTAATAATTTGTTCTTAACTGACTTGCCTAGTTAAATAAAGGTAAAATAAAAAGTCAGTCAGTGTTTGAAACTAGAGGCTAAGGGAGATATGTCTCTTTATTGTTTTCCAGGACAGTTCAGAACTAATCTGTCTTGTCTCACAAGTGTTAAAAGGGTACTTCCCTAGTCATTAGTAGAGAATGCATTAGTCAAGTCTGCCCAGCCTTAGGACGTTTACCCTCTGGCCATGGAGTCAGCTAAGGGACTAATGAGAGCAGCTAACAATGACCTGCAGTCAGGATCTAGTCTCTGTACTGTGGGCCACTGGGCGCTGACTAAGGCCTCTCCCACTAGGTCAATATTAGACTACTCCAACATGATAAGGAGTGAAATAAATGATTGAGAGGGGAGGAGGGGAGGAGTAGAGGGAGGAGGGGAGGAGTAGAGGGAGGAGGGGAGGAGTAGAGGGAAGAGGGGAGGAGTAGAGGGAGGAGGGGAGGAGTAGAGGGAGGAGGGGAGGAGTAGAGGGAAGAGGGGAGGAGTAGAGGGAGGAGGGGAGGAGTAGAGGGAAGAGGGGAGGAGTAGAGGGAGGAGGGGAGGAGTAGAGGGAGGAGGGGAGGAGTAGAGGAGGGGAAGAGTAAAGAGAACAATGTGGTACTTTCCTGTCACTCTGATTCATACATCGATGAGCTCATATCCTGTGTATGGTTGTGGGTCTACAAACAGGGATCAAAAAGAGCCTTCAGACACTTTCAGATAAAAACAGGGACCAAAAAGAGCCTTCAGATGCTTTCAGATAAAAACAGGGACCAAAAAGAGCCTTCAGATGCTTTCAGATAAAAACAGGGACCAAAAAGAGCCTTCAGATGTTTTCAGATAAAAACAGGGACCAAAAAGAGCCTTCAGATGCTTTCAGATAAAAACAGAGACCTAAAAGAGCCTTCAGACGCTTTCAGATACAAACGTGGCAAAAAAAAAAGAGCCCTCGGCCTGCTTAGCAAAACCTACTGCCCCGAGCCTGCAGGGCCTGAAGCTAAAACCATTCATCCTGACTATAGTCAACAGGGCCTGAAGCTAAAACCATTCATCCTGACTATAGTCAACAGGGCCTGAAGCTAAAACCATTCATCCTGACTATAGTCAACAGGGCCTGAAGCTAAAACCATTCATCCTGACTATAGTCAACAGGGCCTGAAGCTAAAACCATTCATCCGGAATATAGTCAACAGGGCCTGAAGCTAAAACCATTCATCCTGACTATAGTCAACAGGGCCTGAAGCTAAAACCATTCATCCTGACTATAGTCAACAGGGCCTGAAGCTAAAACCATTCATCCTGACTATAGTCAACAGGGCCTGAAGCTAAAACCATTCATCCTGACTATAGTCAACAGGGCCTGAAGCTAAAACCATTCATCCTGACTATAGTCAACAGGGCCTGAAGCTAAAACCATTCATCCTGACTATAGTCAACAGGGCCTGAAGCTAAAACCATTCATCCTGACTATAGTCAACAGGGCCTGAAGCTAAAACCATTCTTCCTTACTATAGTCAACAGAGACAAGGCACTTTTATTTGTCCTCCATCTGTCTGAGCCGGTCATGTGTGATGAATGGACAGCTGTCATAGCGGGGAACCTGTGTAAGTAGTTGGTTGACAGAGAGACGCAGGGAGAAAAGAGGTTATATGGCAGAAAGCCACTTAGGAGCCATGAAGGGATCTGGAACAGAGTGTTCAGGATATTGTTCGTCAACACCACTAACCCCACGGGGCTTACACAAGACAGCCAGGCTTTCATTTACCATGTACCCTGTTCTGTAGGCCTATGTCCTGTCTTTCTCATCTCTCACACAGCCACCCCAAAAAATGGTACGTTTTCTATCGACCCACAGTTCAAAGAAATCCTTGCTCGGATTTCATCAACCTTGTTGTCAGGAGGCTGAAGAAATTCTGCTTGTCACCAAAAGCACTCACAAAGTTCTACAGATGCACAATCGAGAGCATCCTGGCGGGCTGTATCACCGCCTGGTATGGCAACTGCACCGCCCTCAACCGTAAGGCTCTCCAGAGGGTAGTGAGGTCTGCACAACGCATCACCGGGGGCAAACTACCTGCCCTCCAGGACACCTACACCACCCGATGCTACAGGAAGGCCATAAAGATCACCAAGGACATCAACCACCCGAGCCACTGCCTGTTCACCCCGCTGTCATCCAGAAGGCGAGGTCAGTACAGGTGCATCAAAGCTGGGACCGAGAGACTGAAAAACAGCTTCTATCTCAAGTCCATCAGACTGTTAAACAGCCACCACTAACATTGAGTGGCTACTGCCAACACACTGTCAACGACACTGACTCTACTCCAGCCACTTTAATAATGGGAATTGATGGGAAATGATGTAAATATATCACTAGCCACTTTAAACAATGCTACCTTATATAATGTTACTTACCCTACATTATTCATCTCATATGCATACGTAGATACTGTACTCTATATCATCGACTGCATCCTTATGTAATACATGTATCACTAGCCACTTTAACTATGCCACTTTGTTTACATACTCATCTCATATGTATATACTGTACTCGATACCATCTACTGTATCTTGCCTATGCTCCTCTGTACCATCACTCATTCATATATCCTTATGTACATATTCTTTATGCCCTTACACTGTGTATAAGACAGTAGTTTTTTGGAATTGTTAGTTAGATTACTTGTTCGTTATTACTGCATTGTCGGAACTAGAAGCACAAGCATTTCGCTACACTCGCATTAACATCTGCTAACCTTGTGTATGTGACAAATAAAATTTGATTTGATTTGATTTGAAATACAGTATATAGGCTGTTTACTCTTGTTGATGTTGATTGCCTGAATGGAGGGTACTAATGGCTTTACAACATCACCAAACCAACCCATACACAGTACAGCCTACACACGCACACGCACACTCTACCACAAATTGAAATAAACCTAGATTTGATTACAGTGGTAACTTCTGGTGGACCAGTGCACTTTTAACATCAGAAGATAAAAGGAGTGGTAGAACAAGCCAAAACATTAAAAGGATTTGTATTTGAGGAAGTTGAGGCAGTAGCAAGGGAATAAATGAGCAGACTCCGGCATGTCATGTTGGTTTACTGTTACACTGCAATTAACTTGTTTTCTTCTGTTCATCACTTCTCTTGACAAGAGCTAGAAACCAGGACGGCCTTCTGGGAACAATAGACCAGTGATTGTTGTGTGTATAAAGAGAAATGGTATCTGTCCCACTGCAGCATTGAAGCACTGAAGCCCTTTACAAGGAGAAGAAAACACAGATATGTCCCTCTTGTACAATGTCATCCCTTGTGCCTTGGCAAATACATAGGAAGCACAGACAGAGACATAAGTATTACATGTTTCAGCGATGAAATGGAATCCCTGTACCCTGCAGAGATCAGGGCCTTACCTATATTAACCTACACTAACCTATACTAACCTACACTAACCTACACTGACCTATATTAATCTACACTGACCTACACTGACCTACACGAACGTATACTAACATATACTAACCTACATTAACCTACACTGACCTGCACTAACCTGCACTGACCTATACTGACCTACACTGACCTACACTAACCTACACTAACGTACACTAACCTATACTAATCTACACTAACCTACACTAACCTATACTAACCTACACTAACCCACACTAACCTACAATAACCTAGCTTACAGTACTTGGGCAATCATCATTGAATGAAACACCAAGCCAGTCCCAGAATAGTTTACCTCAATCTTATAACCTCTCTTTCCTCTATGGAACTGCCCACTGTAGTTAGTTTGCCTGTGTTTAGAATAGAGACAGGCTGTTTGTGGCATGTATCTTTTTACTGCTAACCAAACTAGCCCATATTTCCACGTTTGGCCGTCGGCTGCCGTCCCTTGGTTTAGCTCTGGTCAAGGTCCTGTGTTCTGTTTGGATATGGGCCTCTCGTTTCTGGCTGCCAACACATACAGCACAAATCCATAAGTCACTCAGCTAGGTCCTCGAGGGACTGGGAGTCAGTCTGTGAGTGGTTCAACTTCTCTCAGTTCAGTGAGGAGAATACTGAGATCCTGTAGCAAGCAACCAGGCTCATCGAAGAGAGAGAGAGAGATAGCCTTGCTATTGAGAGAGAATGAGAGACAGAGAGAGAGAGAGAGAGAGAGAGAGAGAGATAGCCTTGCTATTGAGAGAGAATGAGAGACAGAGAGAGAGAGAGAGAGAGAGAGAGAGAGAGAGAGAGAGAGAGAGAGAGAGAGAGAGAGATAGACTTGCTATTGAGAGAGAATGAGAGACAGAGAGAGAGAGATAGACTTGCTATTGAGACTGGCCTGGCTCTCAAAAGAAGAGAGGATATATAATGTATGACCATATTTGACACATATTTCCCTCAGATTACACAGACCCACAAAGAATTCGTTTTGATAAACTTCCATGTCTATTGGATGAAATACCACAGTGTGCCATCACAGCAGCAAGATTTGTGACCTGTTGCCACAAGCAAAGGGTAACCAGTGAAGAACAAACACCATTGTAAATCCAACCCATATTTATGTTATTTTCCCTTTTGTACTTTAACTGTTTGCACATTACAACACAACATAAAGACATAATACGACATTTTAAATGTCTCTATTCCTTTGAAAGTTTTGTGAGTGTAATGTTCATTTTTTATTGTTTATTTCACTTTTGTTTATCTATTTCACTTGCTTTTCCAATGTAAACATATGCTTCCCATACCAATAAAGCCATTTGAATTGAGAGAGAGAGAGAGAGAGAAGTATCATATTATTGACTCTATCTGAAGTTGTTTGACTTGGAGAAGGGCTCCACTATGGAAACACACTGATATTATACCTGAGGAAGTCCAGACATTTTCCTTCAGTCTCTAGGGCCACATGTTCAGTGCCAGCCTCCATGGCCCAATTATGAACATAAAGCCAGAGTCAGAGCCATGGACAGGCTCACTCTCTCATCGCCTGAGAAAAAACAGCTCTGTCCTCATTCACAGTATCTACGACACAGATACAAATTATGTGTTACATCACATTGGAGAGACGTTGAGCAGAACTTCAGGATGAAGGGAAAGCGGGCGGGAGGCACAGAGAGGAGGACGCAGAGGATGAAAGAGGGCGCTGGGATGTCACAATGACTCCATTGTGGTGTTCTGTAAGATCAGGGCTCCCTGTGGTGGAGAGAAACCAACCATGTCTTCCTGTGCTTGTTTGGTAATGAGGGCATCCAACCAAGATACACCTCCCCAGCATGAGCACACTGACAACAGAACATATGGAACGTGGACACCGGTCCATTTTATGAGCCCTCTAGGAGTAGTTTATCCTACCTGCACATGTATAAAGAGCTTGACAAATACCCTGCCCATAAATAGCGATGTGGATATGTGGTCCAACATAAACTGAAGAGCGGAGCCCTGAGCAACTGCTGTAAAGTAAAACGGCCCTCAGCTCAGCCTACTGCAACAGGAAGCCCAGAGTGACCTCCTGGTCTCATAGACTAGACATAACATAGTAAACGTACATTTGTGCCACTCACATCAGTACGATATGTTACATTTGGTATGGTTACATAAGATAGAGCGTTACTTAACACTAGAACCAATGGGCATCGATGGACCCCCTTCAAGCTAATGAGCAGTTATTCTGACTGCAACATTCTAACAGTGTAATTAATACATTTCATATAAACTATCACAAACATAATCATTTGATTGTGTTTATGAAGCCCTTGGGTAACATTAGAATATGATTTTTTATTTTATTTCAAATAACATATTAGCATTTTCATTAGTAGGCTATATGTAAAAAATGTATACATTAAAAAGCCAAAATTCCAGTGTTGAATCCATTTTATTTGTGGGGTGCCTTTGTAACAACTGTGAAACAGAAAGCACATGCTTGGATCATGATAACAGCTTATTTTTATAAAGACAAAATCAAATATAAAATACCCCAACCCCCAAGAGGCACGGTCAAATGATGAAAACATCAGTAGCTTAAACATCATTATCCGTGCCAAGTGGCCTTGATAAATAGTGAAACTCGGCACAAAATCAATAATGGCATTATAATGAATATAAGTGTTGATTATGACAGCAGTCAAAAATGGTCAATTATTGTCAGCTCCTGCTTGTGCGCATCTTCATGCCATGGCTTCAGTTGGATTTAGTTTCGCTACATTCCCTTATCCTAACAGTGGACACAATTTTCATAACTTTCACTTGCTTGACACACTTTGACATAACTTTGTTTGGTTGTAGTGCATAATTGTTACGGCTTTCTAGGTGTGGTGAAGGAGAGTCGGACCAAAACGCAGCGTGTAGATTGCGTTCCATTTTTAATCAAACAAACGTAAACACAAAATAACACAAACACTACAAAACAATAAACGTAATGTGAAAACCGAAACAGCCTATACTTGTGTCAACTATCCCAGCGACAGGAACAAAGACACTAAGGACAATCACCCACGACAAACTCAAAGAATATGGCTGCCTAAATATGGTTCCCAATCAGAGACAACGATAAGCACCTGCCTCTGTTTGAGAACCACTCCAGACAGCCATAGACCTTGCTAGATAACCCCACTAGCTACAATCCCAAATACATACACACCAAAACCCCAAGACAAAACAGACCACAATACAAAAACTCCATGCCACACCCTGGCCTGACCCAATACATGAAGAAAAACACAAAATACTTAGACCAGGGCGTGACAGAAACCCCCCCCTAAGGTGCGGACTCCCGAACGCACCTCAAAACAATAGGGAGGGTCCGGGTGGGCGTCTGTCCATGGTGGCGGCTCCGGCGCGGGATGTGGAACCCACTGAGTCAATGTCTTAGTCCCCTCTCCTCGCGTCCCTGGATAGACCACCCTCGCCGCCGACCATGGCCTAGTAGTCCTCACCCAGAACCCCACTGGACTGAGGAGCAGATCGGGAGTGAGAGAAAGCTCGGGAGTGAGAGAAAGCTCGGGAGTGAGAGAAAGCTCGGGAGTGAGAGAAAGCTCGGAGTGAGAGAAAGCTCGGGAGTGAGAGAAAGCTCGGGAGTGAGAGAAAGCTCGGGAGTGAGAGAAAGCTCAGGAGTGAGAAGAAGCTCAGGAGTGAGAAGAAGCTCAGGAGTGAGAAGAAGCTCAGGAGTGAGAAGAAGCTCAGGAGTGAGAGAAAGCTCAGGAGTGAGAGAAAGCTCAGGAGTGAGAGAAAGCTCAGGAGTGAGAGAAAGCTCAGGAAGGTTGACGGATCTACCAGATCCTGGCTGGCTGGTGGTTCCGGCAGATCCTGGCTGACTGGCGGATCCTGGCTGACTGGTGGATCCTGGCGAATCCTGGCTGACTGGCAGATCCTGGCCGACTGGCAGATCCTGGCCGACTGGCAGATCCTGGCCGACTGGCACTTCTGGCGGATCCTGGCTGACTGGCACTTCTGGCGGATCCTGGAAGACTGGTGGATCCTGGCGAATCCTGGCTGACTGGCAGATCCTGGCTGACTGGCAGATCCTGGCCGACTGGCAGATCCTGGCACTACTGGCAGATCCTGGCCGACTGGCACTTCTGGCGGATCCTGGCTGACTGGCACTTCTGGCGGATCCTGGAAGACTGGTGGATCCTGGCTGACTGGTGGATCCTGGCAGACTGGCGAATCCTGGCTGACTGGCAGATCCTGGCCGACTGGCAGATCCTGGCCGACTGGCAGATCCTGGCCGACTGGCACTACTGGCGGATCCTGGCAGACTGGTGGATCCTGGCTGACTGGTGGATCTAACTGATCCTGACAGACTGGCGACGCTGGGCAGACTGGCGACGCTGGGCAGACTGGCGACGCTGGGCAGACTGGGGGCACTGGGCAGACTGGGGGCACTGGCGGCGCTGGGCAGACTGGCGGCGCTGGGCAGACTGGCGGCACTGGCGGCGCTGGGCAGACTGGCGGCTCCTTGCAGACTGACATCTCCTTGCAGACTGGCAGCTCCTTGCAGACTGACAGCTCTGGCTGCTCCATGCAGACTGACATCTCTGGCTGCTCCATGCAGACTGACAGCTCTGGCTGCTCCATGCAGACTGACAGCTCTGGCTGCTCCATGCAGACTGACAGCTCTGGCTGCTCCATGCAGACTGACAGCTCTGGCTGCTCCATGCAGACTGACATCTCTGGCTGCTTCATGCGGACTGGAAGCTCTGGCTGCTCCATGCGGACTGACAGCTCTGGCTGCTCCATGCGGACTGGCAGCTCTGGCTGCTCCATGCAGGCTGGCAGCTCTGGCTTCTCCATGCAGGCTGGCAGCTCTGGCTTCTCCATGCAGGCTGGCAGCTCTGGCTTCTCCATGCAGGCTGGCAGCTCTGGCTTCTCCATGCAGGCTGGCAGCTCTGGCTTCTCCATGCAGGCTGGCAGCTCTGGCTTCTCCATGCAGGCTGGCAGCTCTGGCTGCGCTGAACAGGCGGGAGACTCCGGCAGCGCAGGAGAGGAGAAAGGCTCTGGCTGCGCTAAACAGGCGGTAGGCTCCGGCAGCGCTGTAGAGGAGGAAGGCTCTGGCTGCGCTGAACAGGCGGGAGGCTCCGGCAGCGCTGTAGAGGAGAAAGGCTCTGGCTGCGCTAAACAGGCGGGATTCTCCAGCAGCGCAGGAGAGGAGAAAAGCGCTGGCTGCGCTGAACAAGCGAGGCGCACTGAAGGCCTGGTGCGTGGTGCTGGAACTGGTGGTACTGGATCGATGACACGCACAGGAAGCCTGGTGCGGGGAGCTGCTACCGGAGGACTGGAGTGTGGAGGTGGCACAGGATGGGCTAGACCGCGAAGGCGTACTGGAGATCTTGAGAGCAGTGTTGGCACAGGACGTGCAAGGCTAGGGATGTGCACAGGAGGCCTGGTGCGTGAGGCTGGCACCAACTTCACCAGCCGACTAACATAACACGCACCTCAGGACGAGTATGGAGCGCTAACCCAGGTGCCATCAAATCCCCAACACGTTCCGTCGGGCGAATTCCATGCAAAAAGCACCAACACAGCAACTCCCTCATTTCTCAGGACCTGGCTCAGGTCTGACTCCTGACTCTGCCACACTCTCCCTGAGCCCCCCCCCAAAAATACATTTTTGGTGCTGATTCTCAGGCTTCCATCCGCTACGCCGTGCTGCCTCCTCATATCTGCGCCTCTCAGCTTTCTCCGCCTCCAGTTCTTCCTTGGGGCGGCGATATTCTCCAGGCTGAGCCCAGGGTCCTTTACCGTCCAGTTCTTCCTCCCATGTCCATTTCTCCAGGTGGTGCAGCCTCTCCCACTGCAGCTGCTGCTGCTCCTGCTGCTGCTGCCTCTGTTACCTCTCCTGTGGCTCCTGCCTGTTAACACGCTGCTTGGTCCGTTGGTGGTGGGTGATTCTGTTACGGCTTTCTAGGTGTGGTGAAGGAGAGTCGGACCAAAACGCAGCGTGTAGATTGTTTGATTAAAAAATGGAACGCAAACACAAAATAACACAAACACTACAAAACAATAAACGTAATGTGAAAACCGAAACAGCCTATACTTGTCAACTATCCCAGCGACAGGAACAAAGACACTAAGGACAATCACCCACCACAAACTCAAAGAATATGGCTGCCTAAATATGGTTCCCAATCAGAGACAACGATAAGCACCTGCCTCTGTTTGAGAACCACTCCAGACAGCCATAGACTTTGCTAGAAAACCCCACTAGCTACAATCCCAAATACATACACACCAAAACCCCAAGACAAAACACACCACAATACAAAAACTCCATGCCACACCCTGGCCTGACCCAATACATGAAGAAAAACACAAAATACTTAGACCAGGGCGTGACAATAATAGTATCCGGGTTTCTCTTGATTGTGTCCCGTCACCTTATCATTCTTCAGCACCATTGTGGAGGACAACGGTTGTGCAGGTGCCTTATTTTGCCCAGAGGGAGGGAGCTCCCGTTTGTTCATAGTGCCCGGCCAGACTTGTTTTCTTTGCAAGCAACTTGTTTGCCAATGAAGTGAAGTGAAGAAATTGTCCATGGTGACATTGCTTCCCTTGAAATCACAAGGTAACACAAACCTCATCACTACATTCTCTGACACTAGTGCACGATGTGGATATTTTCGAAGAGATTGAAAGCCATTCAGCATGTACAATTACGCATGCTCTCGATGTATAGTCTACAGAGTAACAGCCCAGAGTAGACTGATAAGACTGCTTTGATTTGGTGAACTGATGCAGGGTACATACCATTTTAAGATTAGAATTACAATGGATCAGTTCAATAGAATGGAGCTGTTCTTCATTCACAATTGGTGATGACATAACGATGCTTCTTACGCATCGACTCGCTCATCAACTCACATCATACTTTACTTCGTTTAAGTCATCTGTTATGTGTGAAATTAGTTTCGGCACAAGTTTAGGTTCAGTTTTGAGGCTATTGTCAGGGGGATTATCAACTGGGCACTGCACTTTCAAATGTCGCAAGAAGAAGCAGCACAGGCCCTACTATTGGGAGAAGGAGTGGAGCAGGCCCTACTGTTGGGAGAAGGAGTGGAGCAGGCCCTACTGTTGGGAGAAGGAGTGGAGCAGGCCCTACTATTGGGAGAAGGAGTGGAGCAGGCCCTACTGTTGGGAGAAGGAGTGGAGCAGGCCCTACTATTGGGAGAAGGAGTGGAGCAGGCCCTACTGTTGGGAGAAGGAGTGGAGCAGGCCCTACTGTTGGGAGAAGGAGTGGAGTAGGCCCTACTGTTGGGAGAAGGAGTGGAGCAGGCCCTACTGTTGGGAGAAGGAGTGGAGCAGGTCCTACTGTTGGGAGAAGGAGTGGAGCAGGCCCTACTATTGGGAGAAGGAGTGGAGCAGGCCCTACTGTTGGGAGAAGGAGTGGAGCAGGCCCTACAATTGGGAGAAGGAGTGGAGCAGGCCCTACTGTTGGGAGAAGGAGTGGAGCAGGCCCTACAATTGGGAGAAGGAGTGGAGCAGGCCCTACTATTGGGAGAAGGAGTGGAGCAGGCCCCACTGTTGGGAGAAGGAGTGGAGCAGGCCCTACTATTGGGAGAAGGAGTGGAGCAGGCCCCACTTTTGGGAGAAGGAGTGGAGCAGAACCTACTGTTGGGAGAAGGAGTGGAGCAGGCCCCACTGTTGGGAGAAGGAGTGGAGCAGGCCCTACTGTTGGGAGAAGGAGTGGAGCAGGCCCTACTGTTGGGAGAAGGAGTGGAGCAGGCCCTACTATTGGGAGAAGAAGTGGAGCAGGCCCTACTGTTGGGAGAAGGAGTGGAGCAGGCCCTACTGTTGGGAGAAGGAGTGGAGCAGGCCCTACTGTTGGGAGAAGGAGTGGAGCAGGCCCTACTGTTGGGAGAGGGAGTGGAGCAGGCCCTACTGTTGGGAGAAGGAGTGGAGCAGGCCCTACTGTTGGGAGAAGGAGTGGAGCAGGCCCTACTGTTGGGAGAAGGAGTGGAGCAGGCCCTACAATTGGGAGAAGGAGTGGAGCAGGCCCTAGTGTTGGGAGAAGGAGTGGAGCAGGCCCTACTGTTGGGAGAAGGAGTGGAGCAGGCCCTACTGTTGGGAGAAGGAGTGGAGCAGGCCCTACTGTTGGGAGAAGGAGTGGAGCAGGCCCTACTGTTGGGAGAAGGAGTGGAGCAGGCCCTACTGTTGGGAGAAGGAGTGGAGCAGGCCCTACTATTGGGAGAAGGAGTGGAGCAGGCCCTACTATTGGGAGAAGGAGTGGAGCAGGCCCTACTGTTGGGAGAAGGAGTGGAGCAGGCCCTACAATTGGGAGAAGGAGTGGAGCAGGCCCTACTGTTGGGAGAAGGAGTGGAGCAGGCCCTACAATTGGGAGAAGGAGTGGAGCAGGCCCTACTATTGGGAGAAGGAGTGGAGCAGGCCCCACTGTTGGGAGAAGGAGTGGAGCAGGCCCTACTATTGGGAGAAGGAGTGGAGCAGGCCCCACTTTTGGGAGAAGGAGTGGAGCAGAACCTACTGTTGGGAGAAGGAGTGGAGCAGGCCCCACTGTTGGGAGAAGGAGTGGAGCAGGCCCTACTGTTGGGAGAAGGAGTGGAGCAGGCCCTACTGTTGGAAGAAGGAGTGGAGCAGGCCCTACTGTTGGGAGAAGGAGTGGAGCAGGCCCTACAATTGGGAGAAGGAGTGGAGCAGGCCCTAGTGTTGGGAGAAGGAGTGGAGCAGGCCCTACTGTTGGGAGAAGGAGTGGAGCAGGCCCTACTGTTGGGAGAAGGAGTGGAGCAGGCCCTACTGTTGGGAGAAGGAGTGGAGCAGGCCCTACTGTTGGGAGAAGGAGTGGAGCAGGCCCTACTGTTGGGAGAAGGAGTGGAGCAGGCCCTACTATTGGGAGAAGGAGTGGAGCAGGCCCTACTATTGGGAGAAGGAGTGGAGCAGGCCCTACTATTGGGAGAAGGAGTGGAGCAGGCCCTACTGTTGGGAGAAGGAGTGGAGCAGGCCCTACTATTGGGAGAAGGAGTGGAGCAGGCCCCACTGTTGGGAGAAGGAGTGGAGCAGGCCCCACTGTTGGGAGAAGGAGTGGAGCAGGCCCTACTGTTGGGAGAAGGAGTGGAGCAGGCCCTACTATTGGGAGAAGGAGTGGAGCAGGCCCTACTATTGGGAGAAGGAGTGGAGTGGAGCAGGCCCTACTGTTGGGAGAAGCAGTGGAGCAGGCCCTACTGTTAGGAGAAAGAGTGGAGCAGGCCATACTATTGGGAGAAGGAGTGGAGCAGGCCCTACTGTTGGGAGAAGGAGGGGCAACGGGGGAACACCATAAAAAAATGACATGCCCTCCTAAAACTGGCTATAGCTTCAGTTCTGTTTGTGATATTAAGATTCTAACAACGGCAGTGTGTTATATCGACTTATTTATGAAAAGTCAAGGATGGAGAAGGGCATGACTAAAACAATGGCACAGTAATACAGATAAATGAATCAAGAGCAGTCAAAATGACTGTTTTAGTGGTTCTAGTAGGAGTAGGATGGTTGGTCAGGGTAGATGGCTTGGCATATAATACGAACATCTAGCAACACAAAGGTTGTGTGTTCACAACTTTAGCATTTTAGCTAATTAGGAACTTTGCAACTACTTACTACTTTTTAGCTACTTTGCAACTACATACCATGTTACCTAACCCTTCCCTTAACCCTAAACCTTTAACCTAACTTTAACTCCTAGGCAATCTAACATTAACCACCTAGCTAATGTTAGTCACAGATTGGAATTATGCGGAATTCGCAACATATCATACATTTTGCAAATTCTTAATCTAATGTACAAATTGCAATTTGTAACATATCATATGAAATGGATGATGGACATCCAGAAATTAATACGTAACATATCATACTAATTGTGGTGTCCCAGATTTATATTTACTATGTCTACCCCTGAGTCGAGGTTGCCTCCATGGGTCTGGCAAACACAAGACGTGGCAGCCAGACACACTGCAGCCTCTCATCTGGCCTTAAACGTCTGCTCCAGACCTGGCTTTAGCAAACTGAAGAGTCATCCAGTACACATGATTTTTTATTACATTTTTTGTACTTTTACACCTTTTTCTCCCCAATTGGTAGTTACAGTCTTGTATCATCGCTGCAACTCCCCTACGGACTCGGGAGAGTCGAAGGTCGAGAGCCATGCGTCCTCCGAAACACGATCATGCCAAGCAGCCATGCTTCTTGACAAACTGCTCGCTTAACCCGGAAGCCAGCCGTACCAATGTGTCATGGGAAACACCGTTTTGTCAGCTAGCAGGCGCCCGGCCCGCCACAAGGAGTCACTAGAGCGCAATGGGGCATGGACGCATTGCTCTGGACCTTCAGCCGGCCAAACCCCCCCCCCCCTAACCCTGACGACGCTGGGCGACGAACCCGGGTATGTTGTGATACCTCAAGCACTGCTATGCAGGGGGTGGCAGAGTAGCCTAGTGGTTAGAGCGTTGGACTAGTAAACGAAAGGTTGAAAGTTCGAATCCCCGAGCTGACAAGGTACAAATCTGTCATTCTGCCCCTGAACAGGCAGTTAACCCACTGTTCCTAGGCCGACATTGAAAATAAGAATTTGTTCTTAACTGACTTGCCTAGTAAAATGAAGGTCAAATTAAAAGTGCCTTAGACCGCAGCACCAATCGGGAGGCCTACGAGAGTACTTTTATCGATTTGTTATTTCATGGGCTGACAGAGGCAGCTTTGCTGATTGTCCACCAAAATCTTGTACATGTCTTTAGAGCTTCCAGTCACAACGACTACAGGCACTTCACAGAGAGAGGGACAGGGAGGACATGGAAGAGAGAGAAACAGAGGGAGGGACAGGGAGGACATGGAAGAGAGAGAAACAGAGAGAGAAAGAGAACGAAACAGAGGGAGGGACAGGGAGGACATGGAAGAGAGAGAAATAGAGAGAGAGAAAGATAACGAAACAGAGAGAGAAAGTGCAAGAGATAGAGTGTGTGAGAGAGAGATAGAGAGATAGAACGAGAGAGAGAGAACGAGTGAGAGAGAGATTTTCCAGTAATCTATCATACAGACAGAGTACAGGTAAACCCAGTAGAGGACTTCCTGGTTTAAAGGAGAGAGGAATGTAATGTAATGTGTGTGTGTGCTGTGACTTCCTCTTCCTCTTCAGAGCAGTCTCTCCTTGTCTCCTAATGGAAATATAATGAGGTACCATTCATCTACTGTTATTGTTTCATCATTTCCTATTAATCACTGCTGAACCATTTATTTCATGATGAAAAAGCCTTGAGAAAAAGTCCAGGCACAAAGCTCTGCATATCAGATGGGGAGTTTTACATAAGGCTTCAAAATAAACCCACTGCTACAACAACTGAAGATAACTGAAGTGAGCGCAGTCAACTCCCCAAACAAAACAACACACACACACACACACACACACACACACACAGCTGTGCCAGTTACAGCAAAGCCTCCACAAAGCCAGTGAAAGCCGATACATTAGGGATCCATTAGAAGTAATGAGCATCACGTGAGCGGGGCTGGTTGGATGTGTGTCTGACAGGGGTACAGAGAGGAAGAAGGGTGTCACACTACCAGCATGACTTACTGAGGGGATTAGGCCCCCATGCAGAGCCCTGGGACAGCCCTATACCCAGCCACCAGCAGGAGAGCACCAAGCCAACACTTTTATATGGAAAACATGACCCAGCCAAGGTGGGCACCACAACCTCTCTCAGCAGGCTGGGGCAGTGGGGTTGTCTGTCTGTTAGGCCATTTCTTTATGTTTGCATGTGTGTGTGTTGTGTGTATGGATCTAACAGCGGAGTGTGTGTATTCAGTTCTTATTGGTGTTTAAACCCCAGGGTCAGTGTTGGTAATGTGTGTGTACTCAGTTCATAGTGGTGTTTAAACCCTAGGGTCAGTGTTGGTAATGTGTAAGTACTCAGTTCATAGTGGTGTTTAAACCCCAGGGTCAGTGTTGGTAATGTGTAAGTACTCAGTTCATAGTGGTGTTTAAACCCTAGGGTCAGTGTTGGTAATGTGTAAGTACTCAGTTCATAGTGGTGTTTAAACCCCAGGGTCAGTGTTGGTAATGTGTAAGTACTCAGTTCATAGTGGTGTTTAAACCCCAGGGTCAGTGTTGGTAATGTGTGTGTACTCAGTTCATAGTGGTGTTTAAACCCTAGGGTCAGTGTTGGTAATGTGTGTGTACTCAGTTCATAGTGGTGTTTAAACCCCAGGGTCAGTGTTGGTAATGTGTAAGTACTCAGTTCATAGAGAGAGATACTCTAGGGAGAGTGAGACTCTGGGGTAAGTAAGAGACTTGGGAGAGAGAGATGATTCTGGGGAGAGAAAGATACTCTAGGGAGAGTGAGACTCTGGGGAGAGAGAGGAAGACTCTGGGGTAAGTGAGAGACTTGGGAGAGAGAGAGGACTCTGGGGAGAGAGAGAGAGAGACTCTTGGGTAAGTGAGAGACTCTGGGAAAGAGAGAGGACTCTGTGGAGAAAGAGAAGAAGTGAATCCCAACCCTTCCATAACAAAGCCATCACCTACAGATAGATGAACCTGGAGAAGAGTCCCCTAAGCAAGATTGTCCTGGTGCTCTGTTCACAAACTCAAACAGACCCCACACAGCCCCAGGACAGCAAAATAGTTAGACCCAACCAAATCATGAGAATACTAAAAGATAATTACTTGAAACATTGGAAAGAATTTAAAAAACTGAGCAAACTAGAATGATATTTGGCAAAAAACAGAGAGCACACAGTAGAAGAATACGTGACCACTGTGACTGACCCGAACTTAAGGAAAGCTTTGACTATGTACAGACTCAATGAGCATAGCCTTGCTATTGAGAAACGTTGCCTAGCTCTCAAGAGAAGACAGGCTATGTGCACACTTCCTAACCTTCTGCCAAATGTATGACCATATTAGAGACAAATATTTCCCACAGATTACACAAATCCACAAAGAATTCTAAAACAAACCCAATTTTGATAAACTCCCCTATCTACTGGGTGAAATACCACAGTGTGACATCACAGAAGCACAATTTTTTACATGTTGCCGCAAGAAAAGGGCAACCAGCGAAGAACAAACAAGCTTCAATGCCATACAACTCTCCTTCTGTGGCCTCCAACTGTTCTTAAATGCTAGTAAAACTAAATACATGCTCTTCAACTGATCGCTGCCCGTACCCCCCGCCCGACTAGCATCACTACTCAAGACGGTTCTGACTTAGAATATGTGGACAACTACAAATACCCAGGTGTCTGGATAGACTGTAAACTCTCCTTCCAGACTCACATTAAACATCTCCAATCCAAAATTAAATCTAGAATTGGCTTCCTATTTCGCAACAATGCTAGCAAACATACCCTCATAAAACTGACCATCCTACCGATCCTTGACTTCGGCGATGTCATTTACAAAATAGCCTCCAACACTCTACTCAACAAATTGATGCAGTCTATCACAGTGCCATCTGTTTTGCCACCAAAGCCCCATATACCACCTACCACTGTGACCTGTATGCTCTCGTTGGCTGGCCCTTGCTTCATACTAGTCGCCGAACCCACTGGCTCCAGGTCATCTACAAGTCTCTGCTAGGTAAATCTATGCCTTATCTCAGCTCACTGGTCACCATAGTATCACCCACCCGTAGCACGCGCTCCAGTAGGTATATCTCACTGGTCACCCCCAAAGCCAATGCTTCCTTTGGCCGCCTCGTCTTCCAGTTCTCTGCTGCCAATGACTGCAACGAACTGCAAAAATCACTAAAGCTGGAGACTCTTATCTCCACCACTAGCTTTAAGCACCAGCTGTCAGAACAGCTCACAGATCACTGCACCTGTGTATAGCTCATCTGTAAATAGCCCATCCAACTACCTTATCCCCATACTGTATTTATGTATTTATCTTGCTCAGTTGCACCCCAGTATCTCTACTTGCACATTTATCTTCTGCACATCCTACCATTCCATTGTTTAATTGGTATATTGTAATTACTTCGCCACCATGGCCTATTTGTTTCCTTACCTCCCTTATATCACCTCATTTGCACATGCTGTATATAGACTTTTCTACTGTATTATTGACTGTATGTTTGTTTACTCCATGTGTAACTCTGTGTTGTTGTCTGTTCACACTGCTTTGCTTTATCTTGGCCAGGTCGCAGTTGTAAATGAGAACTTGTTCTCAACTAGCCTACCTGGTTAAATAAAGGTGTTCTCAACTAGCCTACCTGGTTAAATAAAGGTGTTCTCAACTAGCCTACCTGGTTAAATAAAGGTGTTCTCAACTAGCCTACCTGGTTAAATAAAGGTGTTCTCAACTAGCCTACCTGGTTAAATAAAGGTGTTCTCAACTAGCCTACCTGGTTAAATAAAGGTGTTCTCAACTAGCCTACCTGGTTAAATAAAGGTGAAATAAAAAAAAAGTAAAACACCATTGTAAATACCACGCATATTTATGTTTATTTATTTACAATTCTGTATTTTCACTATTTTCACATCGTTACAACACTGTATATATACATAACATTTGAAATGTCTTTATTATTTTGGAACTTCTGTGATTGTAATGTTTACTGTTCATTTTTATTGTAGATTTCACTTTTGTTAGTTATCTACTTCACTTGCTTTGGCAATGTTAATATATGTTTCCCATGCCAATAAAGCCCTTGCATTTAATTGAATTGAATTGAGAGACTCTGAGGAGAGAGAGACTGGGGAAGAAAGATGATTCTGTGGAGAGAGAGAGAGACTGAGGAAGAGAGATGACTCTGAGGAGAGAGAGACTGGGGAAGGGAGATGACTCTGAGGAGAGTGAGACTGGGGAAGAGAGATGACTCTGAGGAGAGAGAGAGAGACTGAGGAAGAGAGATGATTCTGAGGAGAGAGAGACTGAGGAAGAGAGATGATTCTGAGGAGAGAGAGTGAGACTGAGGAAGAGAGATGATTCTGAGGAGAGTGAGATGACTCTGAGGAGAGAGAGACTGGGGAAGAGAGATGATTCTGAGGAGAGAGAGAGAGACTGGGGAAGAGAGATGATTCTGAGGAGAGAGAGTGAGACTGAGGAAGAGAGATGATTCTGAGGAGAGTGAGATGACTCTGAGGAGAGAGTGACTGGGGAAGAGAGATGATTCTGAGGAGAGAGAGAGAGACTGGGGAAGAGAGATGATTCTGAGGAGAGAGAGAGAGACTGAGGAAGAGAGATGATTCTGATGAGAGAGAGACTGGGGAAGAGAGATGATTCTGAGGAGAGAGAGAGAGACTGAGGAAGAGAGATGATTCTGAGGAGAGAGAGAGAGACTGGGGAAGAGAGATGATTCTGAGGAGAGAGAGAGAAACTGAGGAAGAGAGATGATTCTGAGGAGAGAGAGTGAGACTGAGGAAGAGAGATGACTCTGAGGAGAGAGAGACTGGGGAAGAGAGATGATTCTGAGGAGAGGGAGAGAGACTGAGGAAGAGAGATGATTCTGAGGAGAGCGAGACAGACTGAGGAAGAGAGATGATTCCGAGGAGAGAGAGCCTGGGGAAGAGAGATGATTCTGAGGAGAGAGAGAGAGAGACTGAGGAAGAGAGATGATTCTGAGCAGAGAGAGAGAGACTGAGGAAGAGAGATGATTCTGAGGAGAGAGAGACTGGGGAAGAAATATGACTCTGAGGAGAGAGAGAGAGAGAGAGAGAGAGAGAGAGAGAGAGAGAGAGAGAGAGAGAGAGAGAGAGAGAGAGAGAGAGAGAGAGAGAGAGAGAGAGAGAGAGAGAGAGAGAGAGAGAGACAGGAAGAGAGATGATTCTGAGGAGAGAGAGAGACAGGAAGAGAGATGATTCTGAGGAGAGAGAGAGAGACAGGAAGAGAGATGATTCTGAGGAGAGAGTGAACTTAACTCAGAGAGAAGACTGGGGGAATGAGGCGAAAATAGAGGCCTGTGATTACAGAGGTGAAGAGATAGATGAGGTGGATTACTGTGACGTAGTCTAATGACCGAATACATGAACAGATACATTAATGACTCTATTGACCTTGAGTGTAAATATGCCCTAATGACACACTGCCCAGGGAGAAGCATACATTAATGACACACTGTCCAGGGAGATGCATACATTAATGACACACTGCCCAGGGAGATGCAGACATTAATGACAAACTGCCCAGGGAGATGCAGACATTAATGACACACTGTCCAGGGAGATGCAGACATTAATGACACACTGTCCAGGGAGATGCAGACATTAATGACACACTGTCCAGGGAGATGCAGACATTAATGACACACTGCCCAGGGAGATGCAGACATTAATGACACACCATCCAGGGAGATGCAGACATTAATGACACACTGCCCAGGGAGATGCAGACATTAATGACACACTGCCCAGGGAGATGCAGACATTAATGACACACTGCCCAGGGAGATGCAGACATTAATGACACACTGCCCAGGGAGATGCAGACATTAATGACACACTGCCCAGGGAGATGCAGACATTAATGACACACTGCCCAGGGAGATGCAGACATTAATGACACACTGCCCAGGGAGATGCAGACATTATTGACACACTGCCCAGGGAGATGCAGACATTAATGACACACTGCCCAGGGAGATGCAGACATTAATGACACACTGCCCAGGGAGATGCAGACATTAATGACACACCATCCAGGGAGATGCAGTCATTAATTAAGGGGGATAATGGAAAAAATCAACAGATTTTGTAATGGCCTTGTAATGTTATACTTCTCCTCGTAAAATAATACACAGGCTGATAAGACGCACACCCTCTGACACCATAGCTAAGGTTAGCATTAAAACCACCAAACAAACCGGTAGCCTATAAGAACATCAAGTGAATTGGGTACATTAAAGACATTCTCAGGAATTTTGGAGACTACTAAGTCATTTTTAATAGCTTTGAACTGGATGTGTCAATGTGTAGTTCATACATGCACAATCTTTCAGCAGAATTACTGGCTTACCTTAATTAGCCACAAAATCCCTAGTTTGAAAGCGACTGTTTTTCTGGAAGCTGTGCAGCACCATGTTCCCTAGATTTTCCCCCATGTGGGCCAGCCCCCTAGCAATTCCAGTTTAACCAATGAGCTACAGCCCTTCGCCATATGAGGGACTGCTAGCAAGATGCACAGACAGCAGAGTGAGAGAGAGAGAGAGCAACGACTTGGAGCACATATCTGCATATATGTGACGTAGTACCCAATCTACTAGTAGACCTAATGGCTAAAAAGTACCGGAGAATCTCTTTAAAGTGCATCCACAAATGGGTGGATCGACAGTATAAAAGTGGTGTACTCGTAAATACAATTAGATTATGTTTGCTATAATGACCAAATAATTAGCCAATAAGAACTATGCGTGAGAGGCAGTGGAACCAGGAGCACTTTTAATTACAGCTAGAGTGAGTAAACACCAGACAGGGCCACTTCATGACGGGGCCCCTGGACAATTACACTGAGGGAGAGGGAATGAAAAATTATCACAGAAAAACACAATTAATACAATAACAAGGCTTTCGTTTTGGGACAATTTCTCTCTATTTATTTTGTATTATTCACATTAATAATCAATTTGCTTGAATCTATTCTTAGAGGACATGCTGTTGATATTCAATGGAAACATCTCTGTTGTTCAGAAACCCTGTCCAGAAGTGTCTCCTGTACACAGCAGGATACCTAAACACAGCCAGTAAAATGGTTCCCTGGCGGAAATAGTGGTCAGGACGGGTCTTTGGTTGTCCCTGCCTGTCCTTCCCTCATTCTCTCTGTGGTTGTTGTCTGCTGTTCTGTTGGGGCAAACACTCCTTTCTTTATCGCTCTCTCCCTCTCCATCTCTATCCTGCATGGCTGTTTGTACAGCAATTATCCTCCGCTCCCTTCCCCCTGCCTCCTCCTCCTCCCTCGTTCCCCACCAGGAGGAACAAAAGCAGCCCAGCTCCCCAGAGACACAAACACGCACAGACAGAAGAATGTGGCGTCTCTCTGTGGCCCAGCCACATGCCAGCGTGTTGCCACAGAGGCCCTCCATCCTCAGCCGCACCCCCCTGGACCCCTGGCCATCCTAAACACACTCAATAAACACAATGTCTGGGTTTGCAGCACTCAGGAGCATTCAACAGCCCGTTGTCATTTCTTAACATAGCGATTCAGGAAATAATAACACTTGTTTTAGTAGTTTTGACCTGGAATGCTAAAAATGTTATTAGCTAGTGCTAATGTTTTGCCACAGAGCCATATGTACATAGCGTAATGCTGTTGTTTATGTGGTTATCTGACTGCCCCTCCAGCTATCTGCGACCAGCCTGTCTCTCCACACTGTGTGATCAAGGCCCAGTCACTGGGAGGAGAGGACAGCCTCGCCTAACGGCCTGTTTGGACACTCCTCACTGACTGTCAATTATAGTCCCTAGCTGTCTCTCTGCTGTGACCCCAATGGGCCTTCTCAGGAGCAGCGACTAAGTAGCTGTTGACAGGCTCATTCGTCTGTACCTGGTTAGTCACAGTGGGGGTGCTGGGGGGTGCTGGGTGGAGTGTGTGTCATCCAAAAAACATCCCACTCTACTGAGGTGATCATCAGTCAGTGTTGTAGGAGCTGAACCAATTTAATGTCCAAACTGGGTAAGGTGATTATAGCTGCGTGGACAAAGCAGAGTGAGGTGTTCAGAAACAGTAAGACTTCACAGTTGAAAACACACATTAGCTCATTCAGAGAAAAAGCATGAGTCATCAATATTAAACCAAACCATGATAAAGAGAAAATAGACCAATAATAGGCTACAATGGAATGAATGGCATTACTTTTATGCCCAGTATACAACCACTCAGCCCACTGGAAGTCTAGTCAGAACATTGTCCAGGAGTGGTGTTTTATAGAGGCTCGTATTGTTAATGTGTCTGAGCAGAGAAAAAGAGAGAGAAATAAAGAGAAAGATAAATAAAGATAGAGTGGGAGAAAGTGAGAAAGAGAGAGAGAGAGAGAGAGAGAGAGAGAGAGAGAGTGAGAGAGAGAGAGAGAGAGAGAGAGAGAGAGAGAGAGAGAGAGAGAGAGAGAGAGAGAGAGAGAGAGAGAGAGAGAGAGAGAGAGAGAGAGAGGTGGAAACAGAAGGGAAGTTGTGTGGGGCTGGCTGGCTGGCTCTGTTCCACTGTTCACTCCAGCCAAACTAACACATTCACACTGTTAATAAAGGCTGATGAACTGAGGCCTCTCTGTGTGGGTGAAAAGTCACTCTCTCTCTTCACACACATCTTTGTAACAGTTCATTATGTCAGATGGGCTAGGAGATATTGTTTCAGGGAGAGAGCTCTCACTTTCTTTCCTCCTCTTTCTGGGCTGGCTGGTGAATGGCTACCCACTCGCTCTCTTTTATCCTGGCCTCTACGCTGTTAAAGCCGTGCGGTACAGGAGGCAAACCCCGGGCTCTAAATCAGGGCCTGAGGGGTGACATATGTGACATGTGTGGCTCTGTGGACTGGAAGCAGCTTTGTGGCGGAGGGAGAGGAAGAGAGGAGGAGAGTGATGAGGGAGTAGGGGCCACAGACAGACACTCAGAGAGGAAAGGCAGGAGGAAGGAGACCTTTGTGAAATGGCTCCGACCAACAGGCACAACAACAAAACCACAACAAGGGCCTCAGTCATCAATTAGAACAAGGAGAAGAAGAAGAAATGCTGCCACAGCTGAATGCGAGGGGGAGGTCAAGGGCTCTGAAAGCAGGAGGGAAGAGAGGGATAGAGGAGGAAGAGTGAGAACAGAGGGATGGAGGAGGAAGAGTGAGAACAGAGGGATAGAGGAGGAAGAGTGAGAACAGAGGGATGGAAGAGGAAGAGTGAGAACAGAGGGATAGAGGAGGAAGAGTGAGAACAGAGGGATGGAAGCGGAAGAGTGAGAACAGAGGGATAGAGGAGGAAGAGTGGGAACAGAGGGATAGAGGAGGAAGAGTGAGAACAGAGGGATAGAGGAGGAAGAGTGGGAACAGAGGGATGGAGGAGGAAGAGTGAGAACAGAGGGATGGAAGAGGAAGAGTGAGAACAGAGGGATAGAGGAGGAAGAGTGGGAACAGAGGGATAGAGGAGGAAGAGTGGGAACAGAGGGATAGAGGAGGAAGAGTGAGAACAGAGGGATAGAGGAGGAAGAGTGAGAACAGAGGGATGGAGGAGGAAGAGTGAGAACAGAGGGATGGAAGAGGAAGAGTGAGAACAGAGGGATAGAGGAGGAAGAGTGGGAACAGAGGGATAGAGGAGGAAGAGTGAGAACAGAGGGATAGAGGAGGAAGAGTGAGAACAGAGGGATAGAGGAGGAAGAGTGAGAACAGAGGGATGGAGGAGGAAGAGTGAGAACAGAGGGATGGAAGAGGAAGAGTGAGAACAGAGGGATAGAGGAGGAAGAGTGAGAACAGAGGGATGGAGGAGGAAGAGTGAGAACAGAGGGATGGAAGAGGAAGAGTGAGAACAGAGGGATAGAGGAGGAAGAGTGAGAACAGAGGGATGGAAGAGGAAGAGTGAGAACAGAGGGATAGAGGAGGAAGAGTGAGAACAGAGGGATGGAGGAGGAAGAGTGAGAACAGAGGGATGAGGAGGAAGAGTGAGAACAGAGGGATGGAAGAGGAAGAGTGAGAACAGAGGGATAGAGGAGGAAGAGTGAGAACAGAGGGATGGAGGAGGAAGAGTGAGAACAGAGGGATGAGGAGGAAGAGTGAGAACAGAGGGATAGAGGAGGAAGAGTGGGAACAGAGGGATGGAGGAGGAAGAGTGGGAAGAGAGGGATGGAGGAGGAAGAGTGAGAACAGAGGGATAGAGGAGGAAGAGTGGGAACAGAGGGATGGAGGAGGAAGAGTGAGAACAGAGGGATGAGGAGGAAGAGTGAGAACAGAGGGATGGAGGAGGAAGAGTGAGAACAGAGGGATGGAGGAGGAAGAGTGGGAACAGAGGGATGGAGGAGGAAGAGTGGGAACAGAGGGATGGAGGAGGAAGGGAGAGGGAACACAGGGAAGAAAGGGGAAAGCCTAATGGAGTGACATGAGAGGCAGGGACATACAAACACCTGCAGTTCGTCCAGAACACTGTTCCCATCAATACCTCTGTAGAACCTCCGAACATAGGGGCATAGGGATCTTGTAGCATAGCAGTACAAATCAAGGCAGAACTGAGAAGATTGTATCTGGATCCACACAGGTCCATACATGATAAAGTAGAGAGAGTATAGCAATACCACACAACCCCAGGGGGGACCAGAGAGGGGGGTGGAGAGGGGGAGAGAACAACAAAGGGGGAGAGATGGGGAGGGGACGGAGAGACAGGGGTGGAGAGGGGGAGAGAGGGGGATAGAGAGTGGAGTTGCTGATGGTTTTCCGGGATGCATTACAAAGAGGGAAAACAATTACAGTGGCTCTCCAAAATCTATTCATTCCAATTTTCTGGGAAACACTTTTTCCCTCTTCCTCTCCCTCTCTCAGTCCTCTCCCCTGGCCCAGGCCCAGGCCCAGCCTAATGCACCACTTCAGCTCCATCTCAGATGATTTCACAGTTGTCATTGAACAGTGAACTTCCTCTTTCTTTCCCTGAGTGTTAACTAGGGTCGATGCCAACATGGCATCCAGGGAGAAGAAACAAGGCCTGCGTCTTTCAAACCGCCAAAAGTTCTGCTAACGGGTGTTAGCATTCTCCACAGTGCTTTAGTTAACAGTCCTGTCTCTGTCCCCTAAGCAGATAGCATGGATGTCCCTCCGTCAGCTGGCCAGAGGCAGGGCCACAGCAGCCTGTGTCCTTCACCTGACATTTTACAGCAATTAACATCTCGCTAACAAGACAAGAGGCCCTCTAAGATGCCAGATTAGCCCAGTCAAGGGGCTCAGGGGCCACTGAGGAGGGCACACATACATACAAACACAAACACTTCATCGTCGTGGTGACATCCCCACCTGTCCCCTACCAATCAGCCTGATCTCCACACTCTGGGCCTGGAGGCCATGGTTGTGTCTGTTCCTGAAGCAGGGATTTGGAGCTGGTTCCCTGTCTAATTACTGTTGGAAGGGCCCAGTGTTCCCCTGCTTAGTAATGTGGATTTACTGCTCCTAAAGCCCCACTAACACTGCACATCATCTGTATGACAGAAACAGCAGCTCCAGCTCCTAGCTGTGGCCAGAGACACAGTCCAGTAGTGAGTTGGGAGCAGAATCTGTCAAATACTGCTACTGGACAATTAATCCATCCTGTCATGTTTGAATGTTCCATCCATTGATCCTCTAGTGCAGCTGCAGATAGATCAGGGGTTTGTTTTTCCCTGTTTAACTCTTGTGCTTTGTGCTATGAAGCTAAGCCGCTGGTATGTGACTGCAGGCATCCGCAGTTAAACTGGTTTGAAAGGAGTAAGAATAGCGGTGCGGGAATGCAACGGCCATAGTCCTGGCCATGTGTCACTCGCTCCAGCCAGCCAGTCACAGAGCCTCGCTTGACTCTACCGTCAGGGGGCACAAAGGGACACAGTGGGACACAGAGGGACAATTAGAGGGTGAGAAGGCATAGTAACTGTGTAAACCCACAGACACAGGAATGTATGGGGCAGTACAACTGGACACAACACCATCCATCACAAGCCACAGCTCAGCATGGGTGTGAATATTAACATTGCACCAGCGACAAGCCTGTCGTTATAAAATGTTCTTCCTCACTAGCTGTACATCGTCTCCTGCTACAATGCATTCTACACCACTGTCACTCCCCTGCTTGTCAATGAAGGTTGTATTAATAGCTGTGTGGTTAAACCATTAGAGGGTTACTGTAATGCCACACTGTGTAGGGGGGGGGGGGCTGGATGCCTGAGGGGGCACCTCTGGGACAAGGGACTGGCCATGCCCCAGACTATTCCACTATGACTCCATTACAGGGCAGTGCCAGGCATGCAGCATGGGAACAGAACAGGGGGCAACTAGGAAGGGATGGCAGGACTGCCTGCAATGTAGAGGAAGGGTTGAAAGGGGACGGGAGGTGTCAAACCTGGATAAGCATCTTGTCTCCCTCCCTGGTGCACTGTAACGACACGGTTATGGAACCACATTAAAGCCAATTGTCTGTGACCAGACAGTGAGCAGAGGTGCGACCCATATCCAGAGTCCATGCACCATTTAACCCAACAGTGCAGGCCAGCAGCACTGGGACAGCAGACGAAAGGCCTAGTGTGCTCTCCTAAACGCCAGGGAGGGAGGACGTGTTGTGTGTGTATAGACACAGTTGAACAGCTCATCCAGAAGCCTGCAGTTGTGATAAATACAAACACTTCTGGCCAACTAGAACACAACATGAACGTAACGTTTGAGCGCTTCGGCAGGCAGACTCAGGGAGGTGGGTAAACACAAAGGGGAGAAGGGGGCAGCCAGCTATCTGTTCTGGCCTGGATGTGTCACGTCATCTAATGCTGTAAGAACCACTGTTTATGTCTCTGAAGCAGTCAGATGATATTATACTGTCTATTGTACAGCATGTGTGTGTGGCCATGGGTCCCTGGAAACTGACCTATGGCCACATCCCAGTGAGAATCAGGATAAAGATGTAATGATAATGCTTCATGTAGAGGGGAATGGATGTGCAGCTTAGTTGGTGCCTAACATGACTCCTAATATTACCCACACACACATACACTCGTGCGTACACACACACACACACACACACACACACACAGCTCTGTATATTCCTTTTCTTCCCCAGGCCATAGCATCGACAAATGATTGAAGAAAAGAGCGTGGTAAAGCAGCGTGAAACAAGGTGCTTGAAGCAATAACAGAAAGAGGGAACAAAGGGAGATAAGAGACTGTGGAGGGAAGATAATTAATGAATGGCTGCCTGAGATAATACAAACTCCAACAGCAGGACCTCTAGTCCTACTTCTGCTGAATATGACTTTATACCCCCCCCCCCTCCAAACACACACACACACACACACACACACAAACACACACACACACACACACACACACACACACACACACACAAACACACGCACACACACAAACACACGCACACACACGCACACACGCACACACAAACACACACACACACACACAAACATACACACACACACACACACACACAAACACACACACAAACACGCACACACACACACACACACACACACACACACACACACACACACACACACACACACACACACACAGCCGTGAAAGGAGAGATTCAAACAGAAGCTCCCAGAGGCGCCTAATAGTACATTACCCAGAAACGTTGTCTTAACAATGCCTACAGGCAAACACTGATCTGAGGCCATGCAGGACACGAAGAACAGCAGAGAACAGCCACAGTCAGATAACAAGTGGCAGTCAGAGACAACCTCACAATAACATTTCTGGAAGGTAAAAGGAGCTCCATGGGGAAAATGGGTGATGGTGAGAATCAACTCTGATGATGGGCTCAGTGTGGCTAGCAGGAGGCTGTGAGAGTCAACTCTGATGATGGGCTCAGTGTGGCTAGCAGGAGGCTGTGAGAGTCAACTCTGATGATGGGCTCAGTGTGGCTAGCAGGAGGCTGTGAGAGTCAACTCTGATGATGGGCTCAGTGTGGCTAGCAGGAGGCTGTGAGAGTCAACTCTGATGATGGGCTCAGTGTGGCTAGCAGGAGGCTGTGAGAGTCAACTCTGATGATGGGCTCAGTGTGGCTAGCAGGAGGCTGTGAGAGTCAACTCTGATGATGGGCTCAGTGTGGCTAGCAGGAGGCTGTGAGAGTCAACTCTGATGATGGGCTCAGTGTGGTTAGCAGGAGGCTGTGAGAGTCAACTCTGATGATGGGCTCAGTGTGGCTAGCAGGAGGCTGTGAGAGTCAACTCTGATGATGGGCTCAGTGTGGCTAGCAGGAGGCTGTGAGAGTCAACTCTGATGATGGGCTCAGTGTGGCTAGCAGGAGGCTGTGAGAGTCAACTCTGATGATGGGCTCAGTGTGGCTAGCAGGAGGCTGTGAGAGTCAACTCTGATGATGGGCTCAGTGTGGCTAGCAGGAGGCTGTGAGAGTCAACTCTGATGATGGGCTCAGTGTGGTTAGCAGGAGGCTGTGAGAGTCAACTCTGATGATGGGCTCAGTGTGGCTAGCAGGAGGCTGTGAGAGTCCCTCCGACCCCCCTCACCCCTCTCTGCAAACCAGGGACACAGGAGGTACATGAGTCACATGCCATAGGGGAGCCAACACAGGGGACAGCCCTAGTAAGCTGTCATGAATGGTCAGGCAACTACTTCACATGCAAATCCTCATATAACAGGATTCCATTAAAATGCAACACTCAGACCAGAAATCCATATACAGCGGATAGTTAATTAAATCTGTTTTCTGGTTTATCCACTACTTTGCAATGTGATGTGTGTCTTGTGAATTAATATTCAAATGGATTCAGTTTATTTTGCGTATTATGCGATGCAATTTTCAACAATATTGTCAAAGCGCTGTGCAGGTAATTGAGATCAGTGGTGTGAATAGAGGGATGAATGTGATGTGGAGAAGGCCTGACTCTCCCCTCTGCTTCAACCTCCCCTAGCAGCCCACAGGGACACACAGGAAAGTCCCTCATTGTTCCTTCAGGGGGACACAAAAACAGGATTCATTTAAATTTGGTTGACAATACCATGCTTTTCAAGCTAATCCATGTGCCCTGTGCCCCAGCCTAGAGTTTCTAGAGCTGCTTTCTATTCCCTTCTATTCCACAATCACTCTGCCAGTTTGCTTTGTTGGGGGAAGGGGGGACTGCCAGTTCAGCCAGTGCTTAGCCTGGACAGACATGTTCCAGAGAGAGACAGACAGGGCCCAGAGAGAGACAGACATGTTCCAGAGAGAGACAGGCAGGGCCCAGAGAGAGACAGACATGTTCCAGAGAGAGACAGACAGGCCCAGAGAGAGACAGACATGTTCCAGAGAGAGACAGACAGGTTCCAAAGAGAGACAGACAGGGCCCAGAGAGAGACAGACATGTTCCAGAGAGAGACAGGCAGGGCCCAGAGAGAGACAGACATGTTCCAGAGAGAGACAGACAGGGCCCAGAGAGAGACAGACATGTTCCAGAGAGAGACAGGCAGGGCCCAGAGAGAGACAGACATGTTCCAGAGAGAGACAGACAGGCCCAGAGAGAGACAGACATGTTCCAGAGAGAGACAGACAGGTTCCAAAGAGAGACAGACAGGGCCCAGAGAGAGACAGACATGTTCCAGAGAGAGACAGGCAGGGCCCAGAGAGAGACAGACATGTTCCAGAGAGAGACAGACAGGCCCAGAGAGAGACAGACATGTTCCAGAGAGAGACAGACAGGTTCCAAAGAGAGACAGACAGGGCCCAGAGAGAGACAGACATGTTCCAGAGAGAGACAGACAGGGCCCAGAGAGAGACAGACATGTTCCAGAGAGAGACAGGCAGGGCCCAGAGAGAGACAGACATGTTCCAGAGAGAGACAGACAGGCCCAGAGAGAGACAGACATGTTCCAGAGAGAGACATACAGGTTCCAAAGAGAGACAGACAGGGCCCAGAGAGAGACAGACATGTTCCAGAGAGAGACAGGCAGGGCCCAGAGAGAGACAGACATGTTCCAGAGAGAGACAGACAGGCCCAGAGAGAGACAGACATGTTCCAGAGAGAGACAGACAGGTTCCAAAGAGAGACAGACAGGGCCCAGAGAGAGACAGACATGTTCCAGAGAGAGACAGACAGGGCCCAGAGAGAGACAGACATGTTCCAGAGAGAGACAGGCAGGGCCCAGAGAGAGACAGACATGTTCCAGAGAGAGACATACAGGCCCAGAGAGAGACAGACATGTTCCAGAGAGAGACAGACAGGTTCCAAAGAGAGACAGACAGGGCCCAGAGAGAGACAGACATGTTCCAGAGAGAGACAGACATGTTCCAGAGAGAGACAGACATGTTCCAGAGAGAGACAGACAGGTTCCAAAGAGAGACAGACAGGGCCCAGAGAGAGACAGACAGGGCCCAGAGAGAGACAGATGGGGCCCAGAGAGAGAGAGACAGACAGGTTCCAGAGAGAGAGAGAGAGAGGGAGAGAGAGAGAGAGAGAGAGAGAGAGAGACAGGTTCCAGAGAGAGAGAGAGAGAGACAGGTTCCAGAGAGAGAGAGAGAGAGAGAGACAGACAGGTTCCAGAGAGAGAGAGAGAGAGAGAGAGAGAGAGAGAGAGAGAGAGAGAGAGAGACAGGTTCCAGAGAGAGAGAGCGAGAGAGACAGACAGGTTCCAGAGAGAGAGAGAGAGAGAGAGACAGACAGGTTCCAGAGAGAGAGAGAGAGAGAGAGAGACAGACAGGTTCCAGAGAGAGAGAGAGAGAGAGAGAGAGAGAGAGAGAGAGACAGACAGGTTCCAGAGTCAGACAAAAAGGTTCCAGAGAGAGACAGACAGGGCCCAGAGAGAGACAGATGGGGCCCAGAGAGAGACAGACAGGGCCCAGAGAGAGCCAGAAGGATCGAGGGAGACAGTGGAGACAGACAGGGGGAGGCAGAGATAGACAGAGAGGAAGAGAAATGTATAGAGATCGAGATTTGTAAAGAGAGACTTCTATTCCATACCATGTTTTTGAAATGTATAGAGATTGAGATTTGGATACAGAGACTTCCATTCCATTACCATGTTTTTTACAGCTTCCACTTGACACACCACTAAATTATTAATCATACCTCTTATCTTCCTTACTTTTCTATATTTCAGTAAATATTTGTATTTTTATTGTCATTTAGTTTGCCACTTATTTTGGTTAATCCAATCTGGATGCTGAGTAATGGCACCCAGCGCTTCAGTAATGTGACTGTAACAGATGGGAATCACTGAACAATAGAAAAAACACAACAGTTTTGTGTCATGTTCTGTTCATAAGTGGCCTGCATTATCTGGCTCCCCTGCTGAGAGTTAAGATGAAACCTTGCCTCTCTTACTTCATCTCCCCTCACTTCTTCTTTAACACAGAGCACACGAAATTACCTGAATGGCTCATTGAGTCTCATTCTACTGTTGCTGTCTGTCTGTCTGTCTGTCTGTCTGTCTGTCTGTCTGTCTGTCTGTCTGTCTGTCTGTCTGTCTGTCTGTCTGTCTGTCTGTCTGTCTGTCTGTCTGTCTGTCTGTCTGTCTGTCTGTCTGTCTGTCTGTCTGTCTGTCTGTCTGTCTTTTTCTCTCTCCTTTCTCCCTCCACTACTTCTACACCCTCCTCCTCTTACCCTCCAGTATCTCTCCTCTGTGGCTCCTCAACACCCAGTAGACTGCAGTGAGCCGTGAGATCCTATCAACGTGCTGTAGTGTATAATTTACTACTGCAGAGAGGGTTGAGTCAGGAGAGCGTGGGCAGGGTAGGAGGCAGCAATAGAGGAGGGAGTAGGGGGGTTATAGTGTCCTAGAGGGGTCCGCAGGGAGGCCCTATCGAGCTGTGGCGCTCTAGGGTACATAAGAAAATGATTAAAAGTCCCCATCACTACCACTAGCTCCAGTGACCGATTCTCCTCCATTACCCCTGCCCCCTCACACACCCACATACCCACAGGGATTCAGGTGAGCTGGGCCTATCGCTGCAGCCGGAGGCGGGCTTAGACCACTGACCTGTGTACCTGCGTCACTGCAGAAGCTGAAGGACACATACCTCTGCAGACCAACAGAGGACAACGCATGGACATTTGTACAGTACAGTGACTGGGATGTGCAGAATAGCAGAGATGGGGGTTTTCAAACCGTCTGTTTGGCTGTTACCTGTCTGCCAAGCCTTTCAATTAGCACTACTTGGCAGTCCACAGAAAAAGCAACAAACAGCACTAAACAGATACAAACTATCCTTTGGGAAGAAGACGTTTGGATAGATGAGGAAGTGAAGCTATTTTCATGAAAACTTTCCTCCTGGCGTTTTGAACGAGTTGGAGCAGAACTTAATTCATGTAATTTATCTTTGCTCCACGGAGATCGGAGGAGAAAAATGTAGAATATATACAAAGAACAAAAGGGAGGAAAACAGATTCTAATTAGAGAATGTTCATTAAACAACTCCTCAGTAGTTCCAGACTGTGTCCTCCACGGTGCCTCTTAAATACCCCACTGCATAAATCATCCAGCCTACTGTAGTGGTAGATTACACAGGAGAGATGTCTAAAGTGGCATTCTCCACGGGGTACTAGAAATGAATGACACTTCCACACTTTTCTTTGCTTATTAACTTCAGCAATGAAGACAGCACTTCTTACCTTGTCCTTATTAAAAGAGACTTTCTCTGGAGAGACTGAAGAAAATACCTCTGAACCTGTCAATGAACCTGACCACTTTGACCATACTGCACATTTTTATATACAGTGACTTGCAATAGTATTCACCCCCTCTGTGTTTTTCCTATTTTGTTGCATTACAACCTGGAATTTAAATGGATTTTTAATTTGGATTTCATGTAATGGACATAAACAAAATAGTCCAAATTGGTGAAGTGAAATGAAAAAAAGTACTTGTTTCACCCCCTTTACTATGAAGCTTCTAAATAAGATCTGCTGCAACCAATTACCTTCAGAAGTCACATAATTAGTTAAATAAAGTCCGCCTGTGTGCAATCTAAGTGTCACATGATCTCAGTATATATACACCTGTTCTGAAAGGATCCAGAGTCTGCAACACCACTAAGCAAGGGGCACCACCAAGGAGCTCTCCAAACAGGTCAGGGACAAAGTTGTGGAGAAGTACTGATCAGGGTTGGGTTATAGAAAAATATCAGAAACTTTGAACATCCCATGGAGCACCATTAAATCCATTATTAAAAAATTGAAAGAATATGGCACCACAACAAACCTGCCAAGAGTGGGCCTTCCATCAAAACTCACAGACCAAGCAAGGGGGGCATTAATCAGAGAGGCAACAAAGAGACCAAAGATAACCCTGAAGGAGCTGCAAAGCTCCACAGCGGAGATTGGAATATCTGTCCATAGGACCACTTTAAGCCACACACTCCACAGAGCTGGGCTTTATGGAAGAGTGGCTAAAAAAGCCAATGCTTAAAGAAAGAAATGAGCAAACACGTTTGGTGTTTGCCAAAAGACATGTGGGAGACTCCCCAAACATATGGAAGAAGGTATTCTGGTCAGATGAGACTAAAATTGAGCTTTTTGGCCATCAAGGAAAACACTGTCTGGTGCAAACCCAACACCTCTCATCACCCCGAGAACACCATCCCCACAGTGAAGCATGGTGGTGGCAGCATCATGATGTGGGGATCTTTTTCATCGGCAGGGACTGGGAAACTGGTCAGAATTGAAGGAATGATGGATGGCGCTAAATACAGGGTAATTCATGAGGGAAACCTGTTTCAGTCTTCCAGAGATTTGAGACTGGGACAGAGGTTCACCTTCCAGCAGGACAATGACACTAAGCATACTGCTAAAGCAACAATTGAGTGGTTTAAGGTGAAACATTTAAATGTCTTGGAATGGCCTAGTCAAAGCACAGAGCTCAATCCAATTGAATCTGTGGTATGACTTAAAGATTGCTATACAGCAGCGGAACCCTTCCAACTTGAAGGAGCTGGAGCAGTGTTGCCTTAAAGAATGGGTAAAAATCCCAGTGGCTATATGTGCCAAGCTTATAGAAACCTACCCCAGGAGAATTGCAGATGTAAACCCTGCAAAAGGTGGCTCTACAAAGCATTGGCTTTTTGGGGGGTGAATAGTTATGCATGCTCAAGAGTTATGTTTTATTTCTTCTTCTTTATTTCTTCTTTATTTCTCTTATTTCTTGTTTGTTTCACAATAAAAAATGTATTGCATCATCAAAGTGGTAGGCATGTTGTCTAAATCAAATGATACAAACACCCCAAAAATACATTTTAATTTTAAGGCAACAAAATAGGAAAAATGCCAATGGGGGTGAATACTTTCGCAAGTCACTGTAAGCTTCTTGTTCTGACAATAGCATGGTATTATCGGTATTCAGTTCACATTGGTTCACTATGTCAGGCTGCGAAGTCTCTGGCTAGCTTGACAGATTTCGGTGAACAAAGCCCATGCTTGATAACATGTACCACATCACGGAGAACTAAATGGGTCCTGTGTTGTATTCAGGAGACGAGTTTGAGTGACACAGATCGTGTATCCTGCCTCTATTTCCAGGTACACAAGCATGCTGTCAACCTTGTTTACATGACGTCTAATGCACCAGTCAAAATACTTCCTCTCCCACACGCACTGGTCAATATCTACAGACGACTTCTCTATATCACATTGATAGATTGGCCCTGAGAGGCTCTGAGAGACTGTCAGTGTTAGTCTTTCAAGATGGAAAAACAACAACATTCATTGTTTGAGATGTTTAGGTGCTACACTGATCGTTTTACGGTGTCCAGGTGAGGAAGTAGGGGACACATATCCTAAACAAAGCCCCCCAGCCAGTGAATGAGGCAGTTAAGAGTGTTGGGCCAGTAGAGTGAAAGGTCACTGGTTCGAATCCCTGAGCCGACTCAGTGAAAAATCTCACGATGTGCCATTGAGCAAGGCACTTAACCCTCATGTAAGTCACGCAGGATAAGAGTATTTGCTAAATTATTAAAATGTCCCCAAACAGAGGTATATTAATGTGGACAGGTCATACACCCTACCTCTCAGATTATATTATCCTGGCCTCTGTGTTGCACATTCCAGCTACTGCCCCTGTTCCCCTTTTGTTTGTCTCATAGCCTCGTGAGACCCAACAATTCATTTATTTCCTCTCTAATGGACATTCGTTGTTGATCCGTATCTCTAAGGCCATACATACCACTGTGTAAGGTCCTGTTGTACCTTTGAGAGGACATCCGGGGCTTTTCAATGACATCACATGTGTGGGGGTGTGTGGGGGTGTGTGGGGGTGTGTGGGGGTGTGTGGGGGTGTGTGGGGGTGTGTGGGGGTGCCACCTTCTTTCTTTCAGTATTTTTATTTTTTTACCATTTTTTGGCTACCATCACAATTAGAACATTTGATAGTGTGTATAATTGTGTAATTATCATTTTTGTGAGATTTATAATACTAATTGTTTCTTACAGGTAAATATCTCAGGAATAGTTTGGTGAGTTTTCATATCAGTGTAATATATATATATATTTGTTTACATTAAATAAGAGCCAAATAAGAGATAGTAAATACATGTCCTCTGTAGTGGACCTCATCATGCACTAACTAGGTGTTTTACCTACTGTCCCCATTTACTGCAATGTTACATGTTTCATATATACTATCAACTAGGATGTTTACCTACTGTCCCCATTTACTGCAATGTTACATGTTTCATATATACTATCAACTGAGTCATAATGGGCACTACAGTGTAAATACAATAAAACATGTAAACAACCTTTTCCATATTTTATTTTTGTAACATGTTTTTTTCCCCGGGTCTCAGGAGGATAGATTGTAGGCCCCTCCACAGTGGATCCACCTTCAGTGTGCTAATCCTGCATTCATAAATAAGAATGAGTCCTGGTCTCTCCTGGTCTCTACCCACTGTTCCCATTTCAATCTAGCCTGGCGATAGAAAACAGACGGCATGCTAGGGTCAGGGGTCAGCCCAGGCTCAATTAGAGAACCCCCCAGTGAAAAGGCCTGTGATTATTTTAAAGCCTTTAACATCTCTCTCCCCGCTGACAGAGAAGAGGGGCTCTTTCCGAATAAAACCTGGATTTGCCCCTCCCCTCCTCCCTTCTGCACCGGTTGTCAAGATGTATAAAGTTTATATACAGAGACATGCAGGGTTAAAAGGTGCGAGAAGGGAGGTCACAGAGGAGGGGACGGGGAGATGGAGGACCCCCAACTCTCCTGTTGACAGATACCAGTCGCTACGGAGCGGAGACCGCTGAAAGATGAAGTGGTTCACAAAGACACACTTCTTTAGAGAAATATACTTAGAGAGGAATTATACCTAAAGGCGACATTTGTTTCAGTTTGTTGACAAGAAAAAATAAACACATTTTCTTCATTTATTTTGGTTTGAAATATTATACTGTTGAAGGTCAAATAATAACAAGCAACAAAGGCATAGCATTTTGAGTGGTGGTGTTCATGCCCTGGGACATTTACATTATCATATAAATGATGGCTATTGTATAATAAAAGACAGGTTTTACATGTGAGAGTGGCTGAGCCAATTGGAGAGATGTGGCCCGAACATAAGTGCTCTTCAGGGATCCTATCCCTGCATTCTGGCTGGCACATCAAACAGATAAGTGCTGTGATTTCCATGGCTTCAAGTACATTGCGTGGTACTGCTTTGAGTAAGTAGGTCTATTGAGGTTGCAAGTTTAACTGTCTGAAGCTAACCAAACATATGCACATTGGTAGGCCTGTCTAAATGGAGGATGTCTACTTGGATGGGTGACACTATATGAACTTTCCTGTTTTTCATATCTAGACTATCAAGCCATACACATGTGGCAAAGTTGAAATCCATAAGTAATTGTGCCTGGTGAAGTGCCTGGTGAAACCATATATTCCTTCCGAATGGAAAAAGACAGGCAATAACACAATAACATTTTCATTCGGCCTCTGCTATATCACACGGTTCATTTGATTACCTTGATGATATCCTGCCAGATTTACGCTCTAATGACAGTACCCAGGACAGCTGTACAGCATTTACCCTGTTCTCTTCTCACCCTTCACTGAGGCAAGGGTAATTTCACCCTGAGCACAACACAATCTCATTAACACAATGACCATGCCTGTACTTTTCACACACACACACACACACACACACACACACACACACACACACACACACACACACACACACACACACACACACACACACACACACACACACACACACACACACACACACACACACACACACACACACACACACACACGCACACACACACACACACACACACACACAACAATACCATTCACTTCTGTCCAGGCTGAGATTTCCCCAAGGGTCTCATTCGTCTCACTTCGGTCAACAAACTCGTCTTCGACCGTTTGCAGAAATAATCCCTGTCTGTTTAACTTAGTGCTGAACAAGCTGCAATTCAGCACTCCTCTGACTTAACATCAAACTGGTTGCCTTTGGACAACCAATGCATAACCCCTACTCAACACTGAAAAGTCACTCATCCACTTTGGGAATAGGACTAACAGGAAAGATGATAATAAAATGACCTGTGAATAGAATATGACACTATACTACACTAATGCTGTTCTTATATATCTTTTCTTCCTATGCATGTTTTCTTCATTCTTCATAGTCTCCAATGGGGGCCACACAAGAGACACACTAGAGACACATTAGAGACACATTAGAGACAAACTAGAGACACATTAGAGACACACTAGAGACACACTAGAGACACACTAGAGACACATTAGAGACACATTAGAGACACACTAGAGACACACTAGAGACACATTAGAGACACACTAGAGACACACTAGAGACACACTAGAGACACACTAGAGACACACTAGAGACAAACTAGAGACACACTAGAGACACATTAGAGACACATTAGAGACAAACTAGAGACACATTAGAGACACACTAGAGACACACTAGAGACACACTATAGACACATTAGAGACAAACTAGAGACACATTAGAGACACACTAGAGACACACTAGAGACACACTAGAGACACATTAGAGACACACTAGAGACACATTAGAGACACACTAGAGACACATTAGATACACACTAGAGACACACTAGAGACACATTAGAGACACATTAGAGACACACTAGAGACACACTAGAGACACACTAGAGACACATTAGAGACACACTAGAGACACACTAGAGACACACTAGAGACACATTAGAGACAAACTAGAGACACATTAGAGACAAACTAGAGACACATTAGAGACAAACTAGAGACACATTAGATACACATTAGAGACACACTAGAGACACATTAGAGACAAACTAGAGACACACTAGAGACACACTAGAGACACACTATAGACACATTAGAGACAAACTAGAGACACATTAGAGACACACTAGAGACACACTAGAGACACACTAGAGACACATTAGAGACACACTAGAGACACATTAGAGACACACTAGAGACACATTAGATACACACTAGAGACACACTAGAGACACATTAGAGACACATTAGAGACACACTAGAGACACACTAGAGACACACTAGAGACACATTAGAGACACACTAGAGACACACTAGAGACACACTAGAGACACATTAGAGACAAACTAGAGACACATTAGAGACAAACTAGAGACACATTAGAGACACACTAGAGACACACTAGAGACACATTAGAGACACACTAGAGACACACTAGAGACACACTAGAGACACATTAGAGACAAACTAGAGACACATTAGAGACACACTAGAGACACACTAGAGACACACTAGAGACACATTAGAGACACATTAGAGACACACTAGAGACACACTAGAGACACATTAGAGACACACTAGAGACACACTAGAGACACACTAGAGACACACTAGAGACACACTAGAGACAAACTAGAGACACACTAGAGACACATTAGAGACACATTAGAGACAAACTAGAGACACATTAGAGACACACTAGAGACACACTAGAGACACACTATAGACACATTAGAGACAAACTAGAGACACATTAGAGACACACTAGAGACACACTAGAGACACACTAGAGACACATTAGAGACACACTAGAGACACATTAGAGACAAACTAGAGACACATTAGAGACACACTAGAGACACATTAGAGACACACTAGAGACACATTAGAGACACACTAGAGACACATTAGAGACACATATGCCTGCCTGTGAGCCAGCCTGTGCTGCCTGAAAATCTCAGAGTTCAAAAACTTCCACAAAGCTGTGAACGATCTGAGAGACAAGGCAAGAAAGGCATTCTATGCCATCAAAAGGGACATCAAATTCAACATACCAATTAGGATCTGACTAAAAATACTTGAATCAGTTATAGAACCTATTGCCCTTTATGGTTGTGAGGTCTGGGATCCGCTCACCAACCAAGACTTCACAAAGAAAGAAAACAAAAAGATAATTACTTGACACATTGGAAAGAATTAACAAAAAAACTGAGCAAACTAGAATGCTATTTGGCCCTAAACAGAGAGTACACAGAGGCAGAATACCTAACCCACTGTGACTGACCCGAACTTAAGGAAAGCTTTGACTATGTACAGACTCAATGAGCATAGCCTTGCTATTGAGAAAGGCCACCGTAGGCAGACCTGGCTGTCAAGAGAAGACAGGCTATGTGCACATTGCCCACAAAATGAGGTGGAAACTGAGCTGCACTTCCTAACCTCCTGCCCAATGTATGACCATATTAGAGACACATATTTCCCTCAGATTGCACAGATCCAAAATAATTAGAAAACAAATTTTGATAAACTCCCATATCTACTGGGTGAAATTCCACAGTGTGCCATCACAGCAGCAAGATGTGTGACCTGTTGCCACAAGAAAAGGTCAACCAGTGAAGAACAAACACCATTGTAAATACAATCCATATTTATGTTATTTATTTTCCCATTTGTACTATAACCATTTGTACATCGCTACACCACTGTATATATACATAATGACATTTATAATGTCTTTATTCTTTTGAATTGAATAGATAGATAGATAGATAGATAGATAGATAGATAGATAGATAGATAGATAGATAGATAGATAGATAGATAGATAGATAGATAGATAGATAGATAGATAGATAGATAGATAGATAGATAGATAGATAGATAGATAGATAGATAGATAGATAGATAGATAGATAGATAGATAGATAGATAGATAGATAGATAGATAGATAGATAGATAGATAGAGTGGAGGGCCATGGTTCATCTGGAGGGATTAGCAGACAGCCTTATCTCACCTCACAGTGATAAATCAACCAGGGACATAAAGAGCTGCTCATAACACCACTCTGCTCTGTAGGGGAATGGACGGCCCAGATAGCACAGTCTATAGAACAGACAGACAGAGGAACAGACAGACAGAGGAACAGACAGACAGAGGAACAGACAGACAGAGGAGCAGACAGACAGAGGAACAGACAGACAGAGGAACAGACGAGACAGAGGAACAGACAGACAGAGGAACAGACAGACAGAGGAACAGACAGACAGAGGAACAGACAGACAGAGGAACAGACAGACAGAGGAACAGACAGACAGAGGAACAGACAGACAGAGGAACAGACAGACAGAGGAACAGACAGACAGAGGAACAGACAGACAGAGGAACAGACAGACAGAGGAACAGACATACAGAGGAACAGACAGACAGAGGAACAGACATACAGAGGAACAGACAGACAGAGGAACAGACAGACAGAGGAACAGACAGACAGAGGAACAGACAGACAGAGGAACAGACAGACAGAGGAACAGACGAGACAGAGGAACAGACAGACAGAGGAACAGACAGACAGAGGAACAGACATACAGAGGAACAGACAGACAGAGGAACAGACAGACAGAGGAACAGACAGACAGAGGAACAGACAGACAGAGGAACAGACGAGACAGAGGAACAGACAGACAGAGGAACAGACAGACAGAGGAACAGACAGACAGAGGAACAGACAGACAGAGGAACAGACAGACAGAGGAACAGACAGACAGAGGAACAGACAGACAGAGGAACAGACGAGACAGAGGAACAGACAGACAGAGGAACAGACAGACAGAGGAACAGACAGACAGAGGAACAGACAGACAGAGGAACAGACAGACAGAGGAACAGACAGACAGAGGAACAGATGAGACAGAGGAACAGACAGACAGAGGAACAGACAGACAGAGGAACAGACAGACAGAGGAACAGACAGACAGAGGAACAGACAGACAGAGGAACAGACGAGACAGAGGAACAGACAGACAGAGGAACAGACAGACAGAGGAACAGACGAGACAGAGGAACAGACAGACAGAGGAACAGACAGACAGAGGAACAGACAGACAGAGGAACAGACGAGACAGAGGAACAGACAGACAGAGGAACAGACAGACAGAGGAACAGACAGACAGAGGAACAGACGAGACAGAGGAACAGACAGACAGAGGAACAGACGAGACAGAGGAACAGACAGACAGAGGAACAGACAGACAGAGGAACAGACAGACAGAGGAACAGACAGACAGAGGAACAGACAGACAGAGGAACAGACAGACAGAGGAACAGACAGACAGAGGAACAGACAGACAGAGGAACAGACAGACAGAGGAACAGACAGACAGAGGAACAGACAGACAGAGGAACAGACAGACAGAGGAACAGACAGACAGAGATGACAGAGAGAGAGGCTCTTAACCAGACTGTTTGTTCTGATCCTTCTGTATGGCTGCTACACCCACTTCACTACTCTCTGCTCTGGTCTGTCTGCACCCAGGAACTAGCCAGCCGCCAACGACCAACAACTCCAAGGTTGTCGAGAATGGTCACCTTGATCCTGTCTCCCGTGATGATTCCCAGACACCGTGAGACAAAGGGTGCCTGCTTCTTTTGTTTGACCATGGCTGATGTTCTGGTTCTTCCAGAGTGCTTCTCATGGGCCTCAGTGGCTGTGCTATGGTCTAAATACAATCAGTCAACCTGCTGTGTTCGCCAGACAGGATGAGATAGAGTACAACAACATGTGATTGTCCAGATGAACAAATAAACCGTTCAGATCCAGACAAAACCGGATTAAAACTGGCCTAGTCGACAATATAGAGCTAATCTATAGCAGGTGAGCAGAGATGAGGAATCCTCTTAGAAAGATGCCAGCATCGCGCCAGTAAACGACTAAACAAAGAGATGACAATGCGATGTAAAGCATGCAGTATAACTACTTATTACTTGTCATGACTAATACAACATTTCATGAGATGATCTTTTTTTCCCTGCCTAGTAAATGACAAAGTCCATCGCATATGCTCTGCTTAAACCGTTATAACAGGACCAACAAATGGGCATTTATTAGACCCGTAGACAGCTGCAATAACTTTAGTCTTGGGAAGAGAAATGTCTTAGGGGAACAAAGTTGGCTCTAAGTGCCCAGGCCCTGGGGGAGAAAACGAAAATCGAAACTGTGTGGGATGAAAGAACCCAATATTTCTGAATTGTTGATGTAATCTCGGCTGCAGAAATCCCTATAACAACTAGGGGGGGGGGGGGGGGGGGGGGGGGTCTGAAAAATGACCATAACAGAACAGGGTCCCTTCTGTATTTTGAAATCCGTTCATTCAGGCGAGAGTATTTCCTCAGAGCTTTGCTTAGCCAATATCATTAACTATAGACTGTGTGTGCTGCTGTCCAAATGCCCTGGACAGACACAAGGACACACACACATTAAGTGCTTTAGAGCTCCTATGTGGAGCGACGGCTAGGAAGAGATGCCTAGGTATAACACTATGTACACCTGAGTGTGTGTCTGTAGTAATTATTGATGAATGGGAAAAGACTGTATAACATCTGAGAGCATATAGCTAGCCGACATATTTATGTGTTACACAACCAGATCATTAAGGCCACATTGCAATATACACTGAGAACAACTTGGTAATATTGAGTTGCACCCCCACCCCCCATATTTCAAAATGTTTATCTACTCTCTATTGTGCCTGATAATGGGGCTACTTGCTTATGCACACAACAATGTAACAAGGGCTTATGTTGAGATGCTTGGATAGAGACTTTCTGGCCATAACCACTGTGCTGTGAAATAGTCAGAGTAGCAAGTCAAACTCTCATCTACAATTTTGTTTAGAAGGGCCTCATTTTCACACCAAAATCTAATTGACAGATGAAAGTGGTGTGGGGGGTGCAAACGTCTCTCAACCAATCAGGAGTTATTGATCTCCAGAGCCAGGCATACATTAGTTCATTAAGGAGGGCTCAAGTCTAAATGATGGTCTGATGAAATCCCAGCACAGCACAGACAGACAATCAGCCTGACAGGATAAAGGATCAGTCTATGGGTATAAACTATCAGTCTATGGGTATAAACTATCAGTCTATGGGTATAAACTATCAGTCTATGGGTATAAACTATCAGTCTATGGGTATAAACTATCAGTCTATGGGTATAAACTATCAGTCTATGGGTATAAACGATAGAATGAGTGTATCCAGTGGACTGGAGCATAACAAGTATGCACGTAAATGTACCAGCAAACGACAATAAGTCGCTTCGGATAAAAGCGCCTGCTAAATGGCATATATTATTATAAAATATATCACAGTGTAATTGTGGTGTTAAGGAGATAATCAGTGCCATTACGGTCCTGCTTAAACAGCAGATTAGTGTATGGAAAACAGTTTCATCAACTCAGAAAAAGAATGGAGGACTACAGATGACTAATATATTGAGAAGAAAAGAATGAAATATTAATGACAGGTGGTGTGGTGTTGGAGATCACAAAAGACTGCTTTCATCTAAAACAATGCAGCTTTGCATATGAAAGATCTCTCCCCAAAAGAAGAGGAAGCTGTCCCATACAAGGAGACCCCCTGAGGGCGTGAAACATCAATGGAACAGGTGAGGGCCTCCTGTCCTATTGAAGAGGAGGAAGGGGAGGTTGAAAGGAAAGGCCTCCAAGTTCAAAGAAAGCATTGATAGACAACAGAGAGGGAGAGAATAGAAAATCTACTGTTGATGTAAATCACTGGGTTTTAGATGCTTCTCTATTCAGATCCCGGTGTCTGTCAGGGCGTGGCAGGGCCGGAGGGGAGGGTGATCTGTACTTTATTCTCATGTTCCCTTCAGAACAGGGTGGACACAAAGGGTTAAAAGTTGTGTGACCCCCACTGACCAATGAGAAAAAACACATTCTGCAGTCATCCAGACTGGCCACAGCGGCAACCCAACTCTGAACCACAGAGGACGGTGTCTGTTTGAGCCACAGAGGACGGTGTCTGTTTGAACCACAGAGGACAGTGTCTACTTGAACCACAGAGGACAGTGTCTGTTTCAACCACAGAGGACAGTGTCTGTTTCAACCACAGAGGACAGTGTATGTTTCAACCACAGAGGACAGTGTCTGTTTTAACCACAGAGGACAGTGTCTGTTTCAACCACAGAGGACAGTGTCTGTTTCAACCACAGAGGACAGTGTCTGTCTGAACCACAGAGGACAGTGTCTGTTTGAACCACAGAGGACAGTGTCTGTTTGAACCACAGAGGACAGTGTCTGTTTGAACCACAGAGGACAGTGTCTGTCTGAACCACAGAGGACAGTGTCTGTCTGAACCACAGAGGACAGTGTCTGTCTGAACCACAGAGGACAGTGTCTGTTTGAACCACAGAGGAGAGTGTCTGTTTGAACCACAGAGGACAGTGTCTGTTTGAACCACAGAGGACAGTGTCTGTTTGAACCACAGAGGACAGTGTCTGTCTGAACCACAGAGGACAGTGTCTGTTTGAACCACAGAGGACAGTGTCTGTCTGAACCACAGAGGACAGTGTCTGTCTGAACCACAGAGGAGAGTGTCTGTTTGAACCACAGAGGAGAGTGTCTGTTTCAACCACAGAGGACAGTGTCTGTTTCAACCACAGAGGACAGTGTCTGTTTGAACCACAGAGGACAGTGTCTGTTTGAACCACAGAGGACAGTGTCTGTCTGAACCACAGAGGACAGTGTCTGTCTGAACCACAGAGGACAGTGTCTATTTGAACCACAGAGGAGAGTGTCTGTTTCAACCACTGAGGACAGTGTCTGTTTCAACCACAGAGGACAGTGTCTGTTTTTTTATTTTTTTTATTTCACCTTTATTTAACCAGGTAGGCTAGTTGAGAACAAGTTCTCATTTGCAACTGCGACCTGGCCAAGATAAAGGATAGCAGTGTGAGCATACAACAAAGAGTTACACATGGAGTAAACAATTAACAAGTCAATAACACAGTAGAAAACAAAGGGGGGGTCTATATACAATGTGTGCAAAAGGCATGAGGAGGTAGGCAAATAATTACAATTTTGCAGATTAACACTGGAGTGATAAATGATCAGATGGTCATGTACAGGTAGAGATATTGGTGTGCAGAAGAGCAGAAAAGTAAATAAATAAAAACAGTATGGGGATGAGGTAGGTGAAAAGGGTGGGCTATTTACCAATAGACTATGTACAGCTGCAGCGATCGATTAGCTGCTCAGATAGCTGATGTTTGAAGTTGGTGAGGGAGATAAAAGTCTCCAACTTCAGCGATTTTTGCAATTCGTTCCAGTCACAGGCAGCAGAGTACTGGAACGAAAGGCGGCCAAATGAGGTGTTGGCTTTAGGGATGATCAGTGAGATACACCTGCTGGAGCGCGTGCTACGGATGGGTGTTGCCATCGTGACCAGTGAGCTGAGATAAGGCGGAGCTTTACCTAGCATAGACTTGTAGATGACCTGGAGCCAGTGGGTCTGGCGACGAATATGTAGCGAGGGCCAGCCGACTAGAGCATACAAGTCGCAGTGGTGGGTGGTATAAGGTGCTTTAGTGACAAAACGGATGGCACTGTGATAGACTGCATCCAGTTTGCTGAGTAGAGTGTTGGAAGCCATTTTGTAGATGACATCGCCGAAGTCGAGGATCGGTAGGATAGTCAGTTTTACTAGGGTAAGCTTGGCGGCTTGAGTGAAGGAGGCTTTGTTGCGGAATAGAAAGCCGACTCTTGATTTGATTTTCGATTGGAGATGTTTGATATGAGTCTGGAAGGAGAGTTTGCAGTCTAGCCAGACACCTAGGTACTTATAGACGTCCACATATTCTAGGTCGGAACCATCCAGGGTGGTGATGCTAGTCGGGCATGCAGGTGCAGGCAGCGACCGGTTGAAAAGCATGCATTTGGTTTTACTAGCGTTTAAGAGCAGTTGGAGGCCACGGAAGGAGTGTTGTATGGCATTGAAGCTTGTTTGGAGGTTAGATAGCACAGTGTCCAAAGACGGGCCGAAAGTATATAGAATGGTGTCGTCTGCGTAGAGGTGGATCAGGGAATCGCCCGCAGCAAGAGCAACATCATTGATATACACAGAGAAAAGAGTCGGCCCGAGAATTGAACCCTGTGGCACCCCCATAGAGACTGCCAGAGGACCGGACAGCATGCCCTCCGATTTGACACACTGAACTCTGTCTGCAAAGTAATTGGTGAACCAGGCAAGGCAGTCATCCGAAAAACCGAGGCTACTGAGTCTGCCGATAAGAATATGGTGATTGACAGAGTCGAAAGCCTTGGCAAGGTCGATGAAGACGGCTGCACAGTACTGTCTTTTATCGATGGCGGTTATGATATCGTTTAGTACCTTGAGTGTGGCTGAGGTGCACCCATGACCGGCTCGGAAACCAGATTGCACAGCGGAGAAGGTACGGTGGGATTCGAGATGGTCAGTGACCTGTTTGTTGACTTGGCTTTCGAAGACCTTAGATAGGCAGGGCAGGATGGATATAGGTCTGTAACAGTTTGGGTCCAGGGTGTCTCCCCCTTTGAAGAGGGGGATGACTGCGGCAGCTTTCCAATCCTTGGGGATCTCAGACGAGATGAAAGACAGGTTGAACAGGCTGGTAATAGGGGTTGCGACAATGGTGGCAGATAGTTTCAGAAATAGAGGGTCCAGATTGTCAAGCCCAGCTGATTTGTACGGGTCCAGGTTTTGCAGCTCTTTCAGAACATCTGCTATCTGGATTTGGGTAAAGGAGAACCTGGAGAGGCTTGGGCGAGGAGCTGCGGGGGGGGCGGAGCTGTTGGCCGAGGTTGAAGTAGCCAGGCGGAAGGCATGGCCAGCCGTTGAGAAATGCTTATTGAAGTTTTCGATAATCATGGATTTATCAGTGGTGACCGTGTTACCTAGCCTCAGTGCAGTGGGCAGCTGGGAGGAGGTGCTCTTGTTCTCCATGGACTTCACAGTGTCCCAGAACTTTTTGGAGTTGGAGCTACAGGATGCAAACTTCTGCCTGAAGAAGCTGGCCTTAGCTTTCCTGACTGACTGCGTGTATTGGTTCCGGACTTCCCTGAACAGTTGCATATCACGGGGACTATTCGATGCTATTGCAGTCCGCCACAGGATGTTTTTGTGCTGGTCGAGGGCAGTCAGGTCTGGGGTGAACCAAGGGCTGTATCTGTTCTTAGTTCTGCATTTTTTGAACGGAGCATGCATATCTAAAATGGTGAGGAAGTTACTTTTAAAGAATGACCAGGCATCCTCAACTGACGGGATGAGGTCAATGTCCTTCCAGGATACCCGGGCCAGGTCTATTAGAAAGGCCTGCTCTGTTTGAACCACAGAGGAGAGTGTCTGTTTGAACCACAGAGGACAGTGTATGTTTGAACCACAGAGGACAGTGTATGTTTGCCAGTAGCAAATAAACGCCTCTGGCCCATTTAGTACCTCTTTTCTGCAAACAAAACACGCTGCCACAGGGGACACGGGCCTTCTTCACTCACTACTACACAATCCCATTAAACACAGGCCTGTGTGTGAAACAAGCCCCACACTACAAACTAACCAGAGAACATGAATAAAACAGTCTGCCATGCCTCGTGGAGAGAGAGGGGGCCGTTCATAATCTTCCTGGAATGGAAATATACTGTATTCACTGGTTGTAAATAGTTTACTACACAAACATCTTACACAAATGAATACCATGGATTGTTTAGGCTACATTTTGAGTAGGTTACCTGAACATTCCAGGCCATATGCCTATATGCGTACTCTGTATATCAGTTTAAAGATACTGTATCACTCTACAAGACTGAAGTAATGACACAAATATTAACAGACATCAGTAGCAAGTCCAAAGTCAGGAACGAGAGGGAGAAGTAGGTAAATGCCATGGAAAAATAAACGGTACACTTTCATTAACATGAGTGTTGGGCCAGAACACTAAATACTCTGTCAGGCTGTAAAGCAGAACAGTTTTTACACTACTGAGTCCTGTGACAAGAAGAAAAACCTTCCAGAAGAGTGGCATAATCTGGACCTCTGCCAACTGCTGCAAGAGAGAGAAGAAATGAGGAAGAGAAGAAAGGAGGAAGAGAAGAAAAACATGGGTAGCAAAATTGAGACAGACTACAGGGAGATGTCTCAGCTGGCACAGGCTCAGAGCACTACCACACACAAACACATGGATCTAGAAACACTTGCACGCACGCACACGCACATACATACACAAATTCTCCAACGTGTGCATAGCCAGAGAGTTGCCAGCTGTCTGAGTTGTTTAAGAGAACAGAAAACCACCTGTCCCTCTTATCTCCACCATGCAAGCTGAGAGAGATAGAGAGAGAGAGAGAGAGAGCGAGAGAGAGAGAGAGGCTCCCTGTCCAACTGTAACCTCCTCTATAGTCTTCTCTCTCCTCCCGTCTTCTAGCAGTAGCTTGTTTCCCATCTCCTTTTTAACACTTCTCTTTAATTGTCGTTCCTTTCTTCTCCCTTCCTCTTCTTCCTCTGATCTTAATGTCACTGAGACCAAAAGCTATTTTAACCAGCAGCATGGCACTTCCTGACAAAGGAATAATCTAGTGGTTGAGTAGGGCCTTGGCAGGGTCTTCAGACAAAGCCTGTCAGGAGAGGCCTTGGAGGACCAGGGGTGAGGAGAAGGTTATGCCCAATGTTGTCCCGGTTGTCTCCCAAATGCCAGATAAGGGCTCATCCACCAGGTCAGTGTGTGTGTGTGTGTGTGTGTGTGTGTGTGTGTGTGTGTGTGTGTGTGGAGGACAAGGTCACTACTTCTTGTCTCTCTGTTTACACTATCCCTCTCATTTTCTCTCCACCCCCAGCGACTGTTTGTCTCTGGTATAACTGAGTGTTGGAGTGCAGACAGATTGATACTTGCCAGACCGGATTTGAGGTGAGCCTATCTGAAGCCAAAACTCAGGATGGGGCTCACGCCTTCTCCCCCCTGAATATCTCCCAGCAGGACATGTGATTCCCTCACAGGGTAGGGGAGTGTGGGCAGTAGAGAGAGGGATCCTACGTAAAATGGCGTGGAGGGGAAGGCTGCCGTCTTATCAGTTCTTAACCAACCATGCATTTTGTTTGTTTTTTCACGTAGTTCGTAACTTGTTTTGTACATAACATTGCTGCTACCGTCTCTTATGACCGAAAAGAGCTTTTGGACATCAGAACTGCGATTGCTCACCTCAAACTGGACAGAGAGTTATTTTTCAATGAGTCGGACAGGAGGGATATAATACACACACACACCTGCAACCTTCCGGTTACTAGTCCAATGCTCTAACCACTAGGCTACCCTGCCGCCCCGGCAGAGTTGTGGCTGCATGTCGACATTAAGAACATACAGGTGGAGGGTTATACACTCTATCGGCAGGACAGAACAGCAGAAAGACATGGGGCGGTGACCAATACATTTATGTAAACAACAGTTGGTGCACAACATCTAAGGAAATCTCAAGGTTTTACCTCATGATAAGCTGTAGACCACACTATCTACCTAGAGAGTTTTCAGCTGTATTTTTCGTAGCTGTCTTCATACCACCACAGACCGATTCTGGTACTAAAACCGCACTCAATGAGCTATATACCTCCATAAGCAAACAGGAAAACGCTCATCCAGAGGCGGAGCTCTAAGTGGCCGAAAACTTTAATGCAGGGGAACCTAAATCAGTTTTACATCATTTCTATCAGCAAGTTAAATGTGCAACCAGAAAAAAAAAATTCTAGACCACCTTCACTCCACACACAGAGATGTGTACAAAGCTCTCCCTCGCCCTCCATTTGGCAAATCTGACCATAATTCTATCCTCCTGATTCCTGAATAAACAAGAACATTTTTTAGCAGGAAGCACCAGTGACTCGGTCTACAAAGAAGTGGTCAGATGAAGCAGATGCTAAACTACAGGACTGTTTTGCTAGCACAGACTGGAACATGTTCCGGGAATCTTCCGATGGCATTGAGGAGTACACCACATTAGTCACTGGCTTTAACCTGCATAAATGACTACCGACCCATGGCACTCATGTCTGTAGCCATGAAATGCTTTGAAAGGCTGGTCATGGCTCACATCAACACCATTATAACAGAAACCTCAGAACCACTCCAATTTGCATACCACACCAACAGATCAACTGATGATGCAATCTCTATTGCACTCCACACTGCCCTTTCACACCTGGACAAAAGGAACACCTATGTAAGAATGCTATTCATTGACTACTGCTCAGCATTCAAAACCATAGTGCCCTTAAAGCTCATCACTAAACTAAGGACCCTGGCACTAAACACCTACCTCTGCAACTGGATCCTGGACTTCCTGATGGGCCACCCCCAGGTGGTAAGGGTAGGTAACAACACTTCCGCCACGCTGATCCACAACACGGGGGCCCCTCATGGGTGCGTGCTCAGTCCCCTCCTGTACTCCCTGTTCACTGCACGCCAGGCACAACTCCAACACCATCATTAAGTTTGCTGATGACACAACAGTGGCCTGATCACTGAAAACAATGAGACAGCCTATAGGAATGAGGTCAGAGACCTGACTGTGTGGTGCAAGGACAACAACCTCTCCCTCAACGTGATCAAGACAAAGGAGATGACTGTGGACTACAGGAAAAGGAGGACCGAGTACGCCCCCATTCTCATCGACGGGACTGCAGTAGAGCAGGTTGAGAGATTCATTGGCGTTCACATCACCAACAAACTAACATGGTCCAAGCACACCAAGACAGTCGTGAAGAGAGTATGACAAAACCAATTCCCCCTCAGTAGACTGAAAAGATTTGGCATGGGTCCTCAGAACCTCAAACCTTACAGCTGCACTATGGAGAGCATGGTTGCATCACTGCCTGGCTTGGCAACTGCTCGGCCTCCGACCGCAAGGCACTACAGAAGGTAGTGTGTAAGGCCCAGTACATGACCGGGGCCAAGCTTCCTGCCATCCAGGACCTCTATACCAGGAGGTGTCAGTTGTCAAAGATTACAGCCACCCTAGTCATAGACTGTTCTCTCTGCTACTGCGTGGCAAGCGGTACCGGAGCGCCAAGTCTAGGTCCAAGAGGCTCCTAAATAGCTTCTACCCCCACCCTCCACCCTCTGGAGCGCTGCTGCTACACTCTCTGTTATTATCTATGCATAGTCACTTTAATAACTATACCTAAATGTACATATTACATCAATTACCTCGACACCGGTGCCCCCAACATTGACTCTGTACCGGTACCCCCTGTATATAGCCTCCACATTGACACTGTACCGGTACCACCTGTATATAGCCTCCACACTGACTCTGTACCGGTACCACCTGTATATAGCCTCCACACTGACTCTGTACCGGTACCCCCTGTATATAGCCTCCACATTGACTCTGTACCGGTACCCCCTGTATATAGCCTCCACATTGACTCTTTACCGGTACCCCCTGTATATAGCCTCCACACTGACTCTGTACCGGTACCCCCTGTATATAGCCTCCACATTGACTCTGTACTGGTACCCCCTGTATATAGCCTCCACATTGACCCTGTACTGGTACCCCCTGTATATAGCCTCCACACTGACTCTGTACTGGTACCCCCTGTATATAGCCTCCACATTGACTCTGTACCGGTACCCCCTGTATATAGCCTCCACATTGACTCTGTACCGGTACCCCCTGTATATAGCCTCCACATTGACTCTGTACCGGTACCCCCTGTATATAGCCTCCACATTGACTCTGTACCGGTACCCCCTGTATATAGCCTCCACATTGACACTGTACCGGTACCCCCTGTATATAGCCTCCACATTGACTCTGTACCGGTACCCCCTGTATATAGCCTCCACATTGACTCTGTACCGGTACCCCATGTATATAGCCTCCACATTGACCCTGTACTGGTACCCCCTGTATATAGCCTCCACATTGACCCTGTACTGGTACCCCCTGTATATAGCCTCCACACTGACTCTGTACTGGTACCCCCTGTATATAGCCTCCACATTGACTCTGTACCGGTACCCCCTGTATATAGCCTCCACATTGACTCTGTACCGGTACCCCCTGTATATAGCCTCCACATTGACTCTGTACCGGTACCCCCTGTATATAGCCTCCACATTGACTCTGTACCGGTACCCCCTGTATATAGCCTCCACATTGACTCTGTACCGGTACCCCCTGTATATAGCCTCCACATTGACACTGTACCGGTACCCCCTGTATATAGTCTCCACACTGACTGTGTACCGGTACCCCCCTGTATATAGCCTCCACATTGACTCTGTACCGGTACCCCCATGTATATAGCCTCCACATTGTTATTTACTGCTGCTCTTTAATCATTTGTTATTCTTATCTCTTACTTTTTTGGGGGTATTTTCTTAAAACTGCATTGTTGGTTAAGGGCTTGTAAGTAAGCATTTCACTGTGAGGTCAACACCTGTTGTATTCGGCGCATGTGACAAATAAAATGTGATTTGATTTGATTTTTAAACACACAGCTCTCCTACACAGCACAACCAAGAAAGGCCATAGTACAAGAGCTTCACCACATGGTCAGAATAAGGCCAATGGAGATAATAGCCTTAAAACACATTTGTGTTGATATAGGCTCATTTCACGCATTGGAAGAGGGGAGCCCCTTTACTCTCGCTCTCTTTCCGTCTCGCTGCTGATGGTAGGACTACATGCAGCATGCAGAGCCAAAGTGCCACCAGTCAAATGAAAGAAACGTGCAGTTTCCAGGTAACCGGTCCGCAGCGCATGTGACATCAACGTTAATGGGCCGGGGTTCCTCTGAGAATACACACACACTGGAGCAGACTGAAGGAGTGATGGCTTGACCAGCTGTCAGGTGTTGCCAGGGTCTGGCCAGTGGAGCTGGAGAGGGCGACTGAGACGTCCTGACCAGAACAAACAGATGGAGATCACCACTGTGCAGCATGGCTGAAATTAACCCCACACTTAGCATGAATTAGCCACAGCCCCTGGGGCTGGATACCTGTCTCCCTCAGGAACATGGCAGACTGGAGTACAGGAAGGGTTTGCAAGAATCAGCAAGTTACTCCCTGTCTCACTCTCAGCCATGTCAGTCAAACACATCAGAGGGAAGAACACAATTTACATGGCAGTGGTGAACCCTGGGTAAAGTGATTAAATTGTGGCAGCACTTTCAGTGATGGTTAACTTATTCTCTCCTCTCTCTATGGCCTTCCATGCAGCTCCTTGCATCTCTGTCAGCCAATCAATAAGCTATTATAGCTCTAAACAGTGGGCCAAATTAACTTATGCCACCACCTGCAGAGTCAGCACTCTGTCCTAATCCCATTGGCAGGGCCCAAAAAGACATGGGGCCTAGGAGAGGTTCAGGGATCATCTCAATAACACAACACCAATGTCTGGTCTGGTCCTGCCCCAACATGGAGAACCAGTAAGCTAGTCCACTATGAGGACCAGTAATCCAGTCCACCATGAGGACCAGAAGGCCAGTCCACTATGAGGACCAGTAAGCCAGTCCACCATGAGGACCAGTAGGCCAGTCCACTATGAGGACCAGTAGACCAGTCCACTATGAGGACCAGTAGGCCAGTCCACTATGAGGACCAGTAGGCCAGTCCACTTTTAGGACCAGTAGCCCAGTAGACCAGTCAACTATGAGGACCAGTAGGCCAGTCCACTATGAGGACCAGTAGACCAGTCCACTATGAGGACCAGTAGACCAGTCCACTATGAGGTGGATAGAACTGTCCCACTGAAGGGGCTTGGTCTGTCCTCATTATAGTAGAGAAAGTGCAGTGTAGAGCAGAGGAGGCTGGTGGGAGACGCTAAATGAGGACAAGTTCATTGTAATGGCTGGAATAAAATAAATGGAACGGAGAGGTATAGAGGGCAGGGGCTGTGAAGGGGACTGGGGCAGACACTCACACCTACAGACTGACTAGCCCATCAATCAGGTGAGCCAATCTGACAAATAGAACCATGGCACTAAATACACATTAGAACTTGATGCTAAGAGAGGGGGGAGCGGAGAGGGAAGAGTGGGGAGGGGGAGCGGAGAGGGAAGAGTAGAGAGGGGGAGCGGAGAGGGGGAGCAGAGGGGGGAAGCGGAGAGGGAAGAGTGGGGAGGGGGAGCGGAGAGGGAAGAGTGGAGAGGGGGAGCGGAGAGGGGGAGCGGAGAGGGAAGAGTGGAGAGGGGGAACGGAGAGGGGGAGTGGAGGGGGAAGAGTGGAGAGGGGGAGCGGAGAGGGGGAGCGGAGAGGGAAGAGTGGAGAGGGGGAACGGCGAGGGGGAGCGGAGAGGGAAGAGTGGAGAGGGGGAGCGGAGAGGGGGAGCGGAGAGGGAAGAGTGGAGAGGGGGAGCGGAGAGGGGGAGCGGAGAGGGAAGAGTGGAGAGGGGGAGCGGAGAGGGGGAGCGGAGAGGGAAGAGTGGAGAGGGGGAGCGGTGAGGGGGAGCGAAGAGGGGGAGCGGAGAGGGAAGAGTGGAGAGGGGGATGGAAGAGGGGGAGCGGAGAGGGAAGAGTGGAGAGGGGGAGCGGAGAGGGAAGAGTGGGGAGGGGGAGCGGAGAGGGAAGAGCGGGGAGGGGGAGCGGAGAGGGAAGAGCGGAGAGGGGGAGCGGAGAGGGGGAGCGGAGAGGGAAGAGTGGGGAGGGGGAGCGGAGAGGGAAGAGTGGGGAGCGGAGAGGGAAGAGCGGAGAGGGGGAGCGGAGAGGGAAGAGTGGGGAGGGGGAGCAGAGAGGGGGATCGGAGAGGGAAGCGTGGGGAGGGGAGCGGAGAGGGAAGAGTGGAGAGGGGGAGCGGAGAGGGAAGAGTGGAGAGGGGGAACGGAGAGGGGGAACGGAGAGGGAAGAGTGGGTAGGGGGAGCGGAGAGGGGGAGCGGAGAGGGGGAGCGGAGAGGGAAGAGCGGAGAGGGGGAGCGGAGAGGGAAGAGTGGGGAGGGGGAGCAGAGAGGGGGATCGGAGAGGGAAGCGTGGGGAGGGGAGCGGAGAGGGAAGAGTGGAGAGGGGGAGCGGAGAGGGAGAGCGGAGAGGGAAGAGTGGAGAGGGGGAACGGAGAGGGGGAACGGAGAGGGAAGAGTGGGTAGGGGGAGCGGAGAGGGGGAGCGGAGAGGGGGAGCGGAGAGGGAAGAGTGGGGAGGGGGAGCGGAGAGGGAAGAGGGAAGAGTGGAGATGGGGAGCGGAGAGGGGGAGCAGAGAGGGAAGAGTGGAGAGGGAAGAGTGGAGGGGGGGAGCGGAGAGGGAAGAGTGGAGAGGGGGAGCGGAGAGGGAAGAGTGGGAAGGGGAGCGGAGAGGGAAGAGTGGGGAGGGGGAGCGGAGAGGGGGAGCGGAGAGGGAAGAGTGGGGAAGGGGAAGCAGGGAGGGGGAGCGGAGAGGGAAGAGTGGGGAGGGGGAGCGGAGAGGAGGAGCGGAGAGAGAAGAGTGGGGAGGGGGAGCGGAGAGGGAAGGCGGAGAGGGGGAGCGGAGAGGGGGAGCAGAGATGGATGAGATGAGAGGGAGGAGCGGAGAGGGATGAGCGGAGACTGTGGAAAGGGGGAATTCCACCCCTAGCCCGGGAGGAGGTCAGACATCTGACAGGCCCTCACATCTCCAAACACACACCAACACAGACACCACCACACGCCCATCACCCCCTTCTTTTATCTCTATCTCTCCCCTTTCTCTTTCTCTCTCTCTCTCTCTTATTTTATGTAAGGCTATGCAGTGTTTGGTTACATAGAGATTATTGTGGTTCAGCCACACCCTCTCCAGAAAGGTCACGGAGAGACAAAGGGGAAGTAGAGGTATATCTCTTCTCTTGCAACTGTTCTTATTATGGGACTAGTTTCTATAGAGTCCCTTGAGACTTGCTCTAGCTTCAAGCACAATCACTACAGTACACATATATGGATTACATTGAAGCCAGTGGGGGCATAAATAACATTCTTTATAATAATAGGTCAAACAAAGACACTGTTCACTACAGTCCAAACCCTGCCTTGCCCCGGCTACAATTACATACCTTAACTTTCATCTACTGATTTTATGGTAAGCAGCTTTGTGAGAGAATTACTGTAGTGGTCTAGTAGTAGTACTTGGTCTAATGAGCTGGGCATGTACCAATAATCCTACCCCCATGTAGGGTATATGGGGCTTAGAGGTAGACCCCCGTCATGACAGAGAGGTTAGAATAACAGGTTTGCCTCAGAGTAACATAATGTTAATCAGCAGCCATTTCTCTCATACCAGCAGGCCTGATTTAGACCAGGCTCCAGTACAACCAGCCAGAGGCTCCAATGTCTGTCACTAGTGTCCGGCAGCATCTTCTCTCAAATAGCACCACCATGATAAGATAGGTCACTGCTAGCATTAGCAACCAAGGGCAATTAGAAGACAATAGAATGTCCCGAGGTATTGCTCCTCTAGGCTAAACCCATTACCAGTGAGTGAAGTAGTAGAGCACTGAAAGTTCACTAACAGGAGAGACTATTTCAGTAGACACTAGAAGACTAACAGGAGAGACTATTTCAGTAGACACTAGAAGTCTAACAGGAGAGACAATTTCAGTAGACACTAGAAGACTAACAGGATAGACTATTTCAGAAGCCACTAGAAGACTAACAGGAGAGACTATTTCAGTAAAAACTACAAGACTAACAGGATAGACTATTTCAGTAGACACTAGAAGACTAACAGGAGAGACTATTTCAGTAGACACTAGAAGACTAACAGGAGGGACTATTTCAGTAGACACAAAAAGACTAACAGTAGAGACTATTTCAGTAGACACTAGAATACTAACATGAGAGACTATTTGAGTAGAAACCACAAGACTAACAGGATAGACTATTTCAGTAGACACTAGAAGACTAAGACAAGACTATACTACTTCAGTAGGCACTAGAAGATTAACAGGATAGACTATTTCAGTAGACACTAGAAGATTAACAGGAGAGACTATTTCAGTAAACACTAGAAGACTAACATGAGAGACTATTTCAGTAAACACTAGAAGACTATCAGGAGAGACTATTCAGTAGACACTAGAAGCCTAACAGTAGAGACTATTTCAGTAGACACTAGAAGACTAACAGGATAGACTATTTCAGTAGACACTAGAAGTCTAACAGGAGAGACAATTGCAGTACACACTAGAAGACTAACAGGAGAGACTATTTCAGTAGATACCAGAAGATTAAGAGGCTATTTCAGTAGACACTAGAAGACTAACAGGAGAGACTATTTCAGTAGATACCAGAAGATTAAGAGACTATTTCAGTAGACACTAGAAGACTATCAGGAGAGACTATTTCAGTAGACACAATAAGACTAACAGGATAGACTATTTCAGTAGACACCAGAAGACTAACAGGAGAGACTAGACTATTTCAGTACACACAGCGTATTAACAGGAGAGACTATTTCAGTAGACACTAGAAGACTAACAGGATATACTATTTCAGAAGACACTAGAAGACTAACAGGAGAGACTATTTCAGTAAAAACTACAAGACTAACAGGATAGACTATTTCAGTAGACACTAGAAGACTAAGAGAAGACTATACTACTTCAGTAGACAATAGAAGACTAAGAGAAGACTATACTACTTCAGTAGACACTAGAAGACTATTAGGAAAGACTAGAATATTTCAGTAGACACTAGAATACTAAGAGGAGAGACTAGACTATTTCAGTAGACACTAGAAGACTAACAGGAGAGATTAGACTATTTCAGTAGACACTAGAAGACCAACAGGAGAGACTATTTCAGTAGACACTAGAAGACTAACAGGAGAGACTATTTCAGTAGACACTAGAAGACTAACAGGAGAGACTATTTCAGTAGACACTAGAAGACTAACAGGAGGGACTATTTCAGTAGACACAAGAAGACTAACAGGAGAGACTATTTCAGTAGACACTAGAAGACTAACAGGAGAGACTATTTCAGTAGACACTAGAAGACTAACAGGAGAGACTATTTCAGTAGACACTAGAAGACTAACAGGAGGGACTATTTCAGTAGACACAAGAAGACTAACAGGAGAGACTATTTCAGTAGACACTAGAATACTAACAGGATAGACTATTTCAGTAGACACTAGAAGACTAAGATGAGACTATACTACATCAGTAGACACTAGAAGATTAACAGGATAGACTATTTCAGTAGACACTATAAGATTAACAGGAGAGACTATTTCAGTAAACACTAGAAGACTAACATGAGAGACTATATCAGTAAACACCACAAGACTAACAGGAGAGACTATTCAGTAGACACTAGAAGCCTAACAGTAGAGACTATTTCAGTAGACACTAGAAGACTAACAGGAGAGAATATTTCAGTAGACACTAGAAGACTAACAGGAGAGATTAGACTATTTCAGTAGACACTAGAAGACTAACAGGAGAGACTATTTCAGTAGACACTAGAAGACTAACAGGAGGGACTATTTCAGTAGACACAAGAATACTAACAGGAGAGACTATTTGAGTAGAAACCACAAGACTAACAGGAGAGACTATTTCAGTAGACACTAGAAGACTAACAGGAGGGACTATTTCAGTAGACACAAGAATACTAACAGGAGAGACTATTTCAGTAGACACTAGAAGACTAACAGGAGGGACTATTTCAGTAGACACAAGAATACTAACAGGAGAGACTATTTCAGTAGACACTAGAAGACTAACAGGAGAGACTATTTCAGTAGACACTAGAAGACTAACAGGAGAGTCTATTTCAGTAGACACAAGAATACTAACAGGAGAGACTATTTCAGTAGACACTAGAAGACTAACAGGAGGGACTATTTCAGTAGACACTAGAAGACTAACATGAGAGACTATTCAGTAGACACTAGAAGACTAACAGGAGAGACTATTCAGTAGACACTAGAATACTAACAGGAGAGACTATTTCAGTAAACACTAGAAGACTAACAGGAGAGACTGTTCAGTAGACACTAGAAGACTAACAGGAGAGACTATTTCAGTAGACACTAGAAGACTAACAGGAGAATGTATTTGTATGTATCTTACAGAGGCCTGATCTGTATCTGTGTTTCTTGCTTACCTCACCATCTCCTTTCCCTGTCTGTCACACTCCAGGCAGTGCAACATGCTACATCTGTGATAAAGTTTCCTCGCACTCCCTCCATCCCCCCAGCCCAAGGCTCTGCAATGCACCTTGAAAGACAACTTGGCTCAGTGACAAAGGCACTATGTCAAATGCAATCTCTCTCTCATACCTTCCCTAGATTCCGGCCCTGTCCCCCCCCTTGCTCTCTCTTGGCCACCTGGAAGCCTCATTCCCACAGATGGACAGACAGACAGACAGAGAGAGAGACAGACAGACAGACAGACAGACATACAGACAGACAGACAGACAGACAGACAGACAGACAGACAGACAGACAGACAGACAGACAGACAGACAGACAGACAGACAGACAGACAGACAGACAGACAGACAGACAGAGAGAGAGAGAGAGAGAGAGAGAGAGAGAGAGAGAGAGAGAGAGAGAGGGAGAGAGAGAGAGAGAGAGAGAGAGGAGAAAGAGAGAGAGAGAGAGAGAGAGAGAGGAGAGAGAGAGAGAGAGAGAGAGAGAGAGAGAGAGAGAGAGGAGAAAGAGAGGAGAGAGAGAGAGAGAGAGAGAGAGAGAGAGAGAGGAGAGAGAGAGAGAGAGAGAGAGAGAGAGAGAGAGAGAGAGAGAGAGAGAGAGAGAGAGAGAATGTTGGATAGAAAGCAGAGAGACATCAGATAGGGGGTAAGGTAGGTATCAGCAGCAGTTATCCAGAAGCAGCTGCTTCCTGCTTTATCTGTCTATGGAACAGAAGGAGAGACTCAGTCAGCCTGCACCTCTGGACAGCCCAATGATCTCCCAATACTGTCCCTTTCAACACCCCATACTGTCCCCAGAGTCACATACAACACACAGCATGCAAACCAGCCATCCTTACATCAAATGGAATTAAATTAAATATAGGAAACATCTGCTCAGTACCATCTTCCAAGTTTTGTATCACTGAAAAGTCTGAAGGAAGTATATAACTAGTTTGTCAGTTAATAATGATAGCAGGTGGCCAAGAAAACTATGGCAACACAAGTTCAATGAGAGTTCACCTTGGGTTTTCCATCCCTATTTGACCAAATGTTGACTTAACAGGATAATTCAGTTTTTTACAGCCATTTATCTATTTCCCCAGTCAGATGAACTCATGTATTAAAATGTTATGTCTCTGTATGACAGAAGTTAGAGTAAGAAGTTTCACGAGCCAATGGTAACTAGCGCTGGTGCAATGACTGGAAGTCTATGGCATCCACTAGCATACTAGCAGTTATTACAGACTTCCTGTCTTTGCACTAACACTAGTTAGTAACTTCTGCATACAGAGACATACAAATATTATCCACGAGTTCAACTGACTCTGGGGAAGTAGATAAAGGGCTTCATTGCCAAAATCCTGAAGTATCCCTTTAAATATCATATGTTCCTTGCCAAAATCCTGAAGTAGTATCCATATGTTCCTACATTCTAAACATCTTAATCCTCTCTAGCCCCCATCGTCTTGCAATGAGAAGTTCCGATAGAAGACGTGAAGTGAAGGCTTAGCCCAGGTTTAATTAACAGACTACTCCAGCAGAGCAGAACAGCATCAGAACAGCATCAGAACAGCATCAGAACAGCAGCAGAACAGCATCAGAACAGCAGCAGAACAGAATCAGAACAGCATCAGAACAGCAGCAGAACAGCATCAGAACAGCAGCAGAACAGCAGCAGAACAGCAGCAGAACAGCGTCAGAACAGCGTCAGAACAGCAGCAGAACAGCAGCAGAACAGCAGCAGAACAGCAGCAGAACAGCGTCAGAACAGCATCAGAACAGCATCAGAACAGCGTCAGAACAGCGTCAGAACAGCATCAGAACAGCAGCAGAACAGCAACAGAACCGCAGCAGAATAGCATCATACATCCAGACACCAGGGAGAGAGACTCTACTCCAACCCACAGGAGAGACCAAGAGGGGGATTACACCCCACATCAAGACTAACACCAGCAGAACAGCATCAGAACAGCAGCAGAACAGCATCAGAACAGCGTCAGAACACCAGCAGAACAGCATCAGAACAGCAGCAGAACAGCAGCAGAACAGCAGCAGAACAGCAGCAGAACAGCAACAGAACAGCAGCAGAACAGCAGCAGAACAGCAGCAGAACAGCATCAGAACAGCAGCAGAACAGCATCCAGACACCAGGGAGACAGACTCTACTCCAACCCACAGGAGAGACCAAGAGGGGGATTACACCCCACATCAAGACTAACACCAGCAGAACAGCATCAGAACAGCAGCAGAACAGCATCAGAACAGCGTCAGAACAGCAGCAGAACAGCATCAGAACAGCAGCAGAACAGCATCCAGACACCAGGGAGACAGACTCTACTCCAACCCACAGGAGAGACCAAGAGGGGGATTAAACCCCACATCAAGACTAACACCAGCAGCCCTCCACTGGAGAGGACCAGACATTAGACCCCATAACACAGACTCACCAGGCCCTCACTGAGAGACACACACACACGCACACGCACATAGACACACATTGGGCTCAAGAACATAGGGTCACACACCCAAACATAGACACACATACAGAACATGGAAATGCACACACACTCTCTCCTGCTAAAAGGATGCATGTTGAAGTACCTACTCTACTATCAGGGCTTAGCCTGGGGCATTTGACTCAAGCACACACATCTCTTATATAGTACTGCCTGCTATGAGGTTATAGGCCTCCTGGCATTACCTAATCTTTCCTCCTCCAATCAGAAGGCTGGGTTAGCCTGACCTGGCCCCCTGGGTTAGCCTGACCTGGCTCAGACACGTCATCGTCATATCACACAGACACTTCCTGGTCTCTGTGGGACCCATCCTACCCATGATCCTCTCCTCCTCATCTCAGACCCCAGCAACCCCAGGCAGGGATTACTTTGTGATGAATCAGCGGTCACCCTGGTGACGAGAGACCCGGGTGCGACACAGAGGGGCTCAGAGGAGTGTACAGGCACTCAGCCGGAAAGCTGAATGAGCCCTGTCGTTTCTCAAAGCAGATCACTGGATGTCTGTGTAATGTCACCCTGCAGAGGAGCCAAGACAGACTACGAAAACACCCAAGGACACAAAATGTGTTAAGCAGACTCAGAATACCAGTCAATTTATCCACCCTCGTCTGAGGAAATAAGCCATTTCCTACATAAGTATTCTATCAAAGTAGAGCCGCGAGGCATGGATATGGAGGGGGATTGACTATGGCTGGAGTACTCCATCCTGTCTCATCTAGTACATTTAGCTCTACATCTCTTTACAGCCTGCCTACAAGCACGATCAAACACCAGCAAGGCCATCGGGCTGAAGAGATTTAATTCATCCTGTAGACAAAATCATTCCATCATTTATGAGGTTGTTTTATAACCAACAATGGTCTCTTCATTGTTTTATGGTTGTGGTTCCTCCTAAACCTCACCCTGCTCAATCTGATAATAGATTAGAGAAGATAGTGGATGGATCCACTGTTGAATACTAGGTTGACAGTGGAAATGAGATGGAATCCACCATGAGAAATCAGATTTTGGAGTGGGATACACACTGAAAATAATCCTGAGCAAATTCTGCATTTTTGCAGTCGGTGGTACAGAAATCTTCCACTGTCTGACTTTCTCCCTTTCATATGCCTCTCATTTCAGAGGAAAAGAGAGATACATTAAGTGAAACGAGAGATGGATGAAGTGAAACGAGAGATGGATGAAGTGAAACGAGAGATGGATGAAGTGAAACGAGAGATGGATGAAGTGAAACGAGAGATGGATGAAGTGAAACGAGAGATGGATGAAGTGAATAGAGTGATGGATGAAGTGAATAGAGAGATGGATGAAGTGAAACGAGAGATGGATGAAGTGAATAGAGAGATGGATGAAGTGAATAGAGAGATGGATGAAGTGAATAGAGAGATGGATGAAGTGAAACGAGAGATGGATGAAGTGAAACGAGAGATGTATGAAGTGAAACGAGAGATGTATGAAGTGAATAGAGAGATGTATGAAGTGAATAGAGAGATGGATGAAGTGAAACGAGAGATGGATGAAGTGAATAGAGAGATGGATGAAGTGAATAGAGAGATGGATGAAGTGAATAGAGAGATGGATGAAGTGAAACGAGAGATGGATGAAGTGAAACGAGAGATGGATGAAGTGAAACGAGAGATGGATGAAGTGAAACGAGAGATGGATGAAGTGAAACGAGAGATGGATGAAGTGAAACGAGAGATGGATGAAGTGAATAGAGAGATGGATGAAGTGAATAGAGAGATGGATGAAGTGAATAGAGAGATGGATGAAGTGAATAGAGAGATGGATGAAGTGAATAGAGAGATGGATGAAGTGAATAGAGAGATGGATGAAGTGAATAGAGAGATGGATGAAGTGAATAGAGAGATGGATGAAGTGAAAATAGAGAGATGCATGAAGTGAAAATAGAGAGATGGATGAAGTGAATAGAGAGATGGATGAAGTGAAAATGGCTTGGCTGGCTAACCCAGCAGGCTGTCAGAGCAGACGCAGGTCAGCCATAGAGTGATTGGTCATACCATGGGCCAGCCCCTCTATCCTCCATCTCTACCCTGTGCTATGGATACATAGTGATAGAACAGAGATAGGACTGACAGTGATGTACTATGGATACATAGTGATAGAACAGAGATAGGACTGACAGTGATGTACTATGGATACATAGTGATAGAACGGAGATAGGACTGACAGTGATGTACTATGTATACATAGTGATAGAACGGAGATAGGACTGACAGTGATGTACTATGGATACATAGTGATAGAACAGAGATAGGACTGACAGTGATGTACTATGGATACATAGCGATAGAACAGAGATAGGACTGACAGTGATGTACTATGGATACATAGTGATAGAACGGAGATAGGACTGACAGTGATGTACTATGGATACATAGTGATAGAACAGAGATAGGACTGACAGTGATGTACTATGGATACATAGCGACAGAACGGAGATAGGACTGACAGTGATGTACTATGGATACATAGCGACAGAACGGAGATAGGACTGACAGTGATGTACTATGGGGAGCGTAATTATATGGTTTTTTTCCCATGTCATTAAAGGATTAAGAGTATTTCAGAGAAAAAGCCTTGAACTACATCCACACCCAACAGCCAATTAAAACAAGCCAACAGTCTTCCAGGAACATACAGTATGATGTCATGGCTAATAGGGACATGCTGTAAAACCCATAGCGTAGAGAGGTACATTTAAGTCATTTTTAGACTACTGGTTTCTTGGAGTTCAAAGTTCACTCACGTCACTCTCTCACTCACTTCACTCACCTACTCAATTTCAATGTAAGGTCTTTATTGGCATGGGAAACACATGTTTACAGTGAAATAGATCATGAACAAAATTACTTTCAAAAGTTCCAAAGAATAAAGACATTTCAAATGTCATATTATGTATATATACAGTGTCGTAGTGATGTGCAAATAGTTAAAGTACAAAAGGGAAAATAAATAAACATAAATATAGGTTGTATTTACAATGGTGTTTGTTCTTCACTGGTTGCCCATTTCTTGTGGCAACAGGTCACAAATCTTGCTGCTGTGATGCACACTGTGGTATTTCACCCACATCTCAGCTTCATGTTGACTAACAGAGCAGACCCTGGTTCGGCTGTTTTCACCAATTTGCCATGAACCTCCCTGAGACAAATAACTGCTACAGAGCTGCAACACACCAACACCCACTGGGCTGCTCTTTTCTTCTTCTTCTCTCCCTCTCGCTCTCTCTCTCTCTCTCTCTCTCCCTCTCTCTCCCTCTCTCTCTCTCCCACCCTCTCTCTCTCTCCCTCCCTCTCTCTCCCACCCTCTCTCTCCCTCCCTCTCTCCCTCCCTATCCCTCCCTCTCTCTCCCTCCCTCTCACTCCCTCCCTCTCTCTCTCCCTCTCTCTCTCTCTCTCTCTCTCTCTCCCTCCCTCCCTATCCCTCCCTCCCTCTCTCCCTCTCTCTCCCTATCCCACCCACCCTCTCTCTCCCTATCCCACCCACCCTCTCTCTCTCTCCCTCCCTCCCTCCCTCCCTCCCTCCCTCTCTCTCTCTCTCTCTCTCTCCCTCTCCCCCGTCATTGGAATTAACAGAACTTAAAATTGTACAACTCTTATGCATCAGAAAAAAAGAGAGGGATAAAATGAATTTATACAACAACGTCAAGAGAGAACAAGATGTGAGAGGGTTCTCCTGGAACTCTGTGAGAAGAAGACCAGACAAGAGCTGCCATCCCTGGGTCAAAACTAGTTCATGAAACACTGTAGCAAATAAATAATTAATGTAGTTGAAGGAAGGCCAGGAGTGGACTGAGACTAATTATATTTCAATGTGTGGCAAAGAGAGAGAGGGGAAGGGGAAGGAGGGGAGAAATGAGGGGGCAGGGAAGAGAAGACACTGACTGAGCGAGGACAGCGGTATGAAACAGAATCCTGATGGATTTCATACGTTGGGATTTGGGTAGTGGGTGTGGGGGTTAACATAAAGACCCTGGCTCTTTGAGGGCCAACAGATGTAGTACAAGGGATTTCCTGCTCGGGAGACAGGCGGGTACTCAGAGCAGTGGGAGTCTTTACACTGGCACTTGCCAACTGTCCCCCCCTGTTCTACCCCACCCCGCTCCATAGATGAGCCCCAGGCACGGCCCTGTGTCTTCCAGGATCAACCCTCTCTCTATGCACCCCGGGTCATAACCTTCCCCCACTCAGGAGCAGGATAGCTTGACATTGTGTCTAGGACTATATCAAGTATGTTACATAAGTGTTATAAAAGAGATCTATTCAAATATAAGCTTGACAGGATCTCTCTCTCTCTCCCTCTCTCCCTCCATCCAACTTTCTCAGAAGTTCCAAAAGAATAAAGACATGTGAAATGTCATATTATGTCTATATACAGTGTTGTAACAATGTGCAAAAGTACAAAAGGGAAAATAAAAAAACATAAATATGGAAATCTGAATGAAATATATGCCTCTAATATGGTCATACTATAAATGTATATGTACAGTTGAAGTCAGAAGTTTACATACACCTTAGCCAAATACATTTAAACTCAGTTTTTCACAATTCCTGACATTTAATCCTAATATAATTCCCTGTTTTAAGTCAGTTAGGATCACTACTTTTATTTTAAGAATGTGAAATGTTAGAATAATAGTAGAGAGAATGATTTATTTCAGCTTTTATTTCTTTCATCACATTCCCAGTGGGTTAGAAGTTTACATACACTCAATTAGTATTTGGTAGCATTGACTTTAAATTGTTTAACTTGGGTCAAACGTGTCAGGTAGCCTTCCACAAGCTTCCCACAATAAGTTGGGTGAATTTTGGCCCATTGACAGAGCTGGTGTAACTGAGTCAGGTTTGTAGGCCTCCTTGCTCGCACGTGCTTTTTCAGTTCAGTTCACTGTTGTGATGGGGTTCTTCGGCTTGCAATCCTCCCCCTTTTTCCTCCAAACATAACAATGGTCATTATGGCCAAACGGTTCTATTTTTGTTTCATCAGACCAGAGGACATTTCTCAAAAAAAGTATGATATTTGTCCCCATGTGCAGTTGCAAACCGTAGGCTTTTTTATGGCGGTTTTGGAGCAGTGTCCTTCTTACTTGCTGAGCGGCCTTTCAGATTATGTCGATATAGGACTCGTTTTACTGTGGATATAGATACTTTGTCCCTGTTCACTCTAGCATCTTCACAAGGTCCTTTGCTGTTGTTCTGGGATTGATTTGCACTTTTCACACCAAAGTACGTTCATCTCTAGGACAGAACACGTTCCCTTCCTGAACGGTATGTCGGCTGCGTGGTCACATGGTGTTTTATACTTGCGTACTGAGATCTTGTCAAGCAAAGAGGCACTGAGTTTGAAGGTAGGCCTTGAAATACATCCACAGGTACGCCTCCAATTGACTCAAATGATGTCAATTAGTCTATCAGAAGCTTCTAAAGCCATGACATAATTTCCTGAATTTTCAAATATTTTTAAAAGCACAGTCAACTTAGTGTATGTAAACTTCTGACCCACTAGAATTGTGATACAGTGAAATATAAGTGAAATAATCTGTCTGTAAACAATTGTTGGAAAAATGATTTGCGTCATGCACAAAGTAGATGTCCTAATCGACTTGCAAAACTATAGTTTGTTAACAAGAAATTTGTGGAGTGGTTGAAAAATTTGTTTTAATGACTCCAACCTAAGTGTAATTAAACTTCTGACTTCAACTGTACATCTCTCGTTCTCTTTCTCAATGGAGTGACTCAGAACTCCAGAGAGCCATGTCTATCCATGTGTTCATGAGCCCAGCAGTGAGCCCTGTGCTGTGCTGTGCTTGTGTGATCAGTAGCTCTGTGCAGCCAGCCAGCCAGCCAGCTAGGCCACTAGACAAACAGCAGACCCCAGGGTTATATCTCTGTCAAGTGGAGCAGCGTGCCGTCCATTACCTCACTTCACTATCTCACCCACCGACCCTCCAGGCAAGCAGGAAGCTATTCTTAGTGCCTCTCAGCACTCTGTAGTCTGTACTGTACAATGGGTAAGAGGAAACTACTTTGATACAGCCAAGGTTGATAGTCAACTGTACACAGCACTGCATGTGTGTGTTAGTGTGTGAGTGGAAGAGAGAGAAAGTAGAGTGAGAGAGAGAGAGAGAGAGAGAGAGGGCAGAGAAGGAGAGAAAAGGGAGACCTACACAGTGGCACCTACACAGTGTTAACACATTAACACACAGTAAAAAGTGAGAGATGAGGATAATGGTCGGCCCTTTGGAAGACTGTCTCTAGAATACCTTTGTTTTCTATTTCGTTAAGTCTAAAACTGTTTCTGGCTTTGATCCTTGTTTTAACAGCTGCAGTTTAAAAAATCCCAGAGTTCTATGTTTTGAGTAAAGAAAGCATAAAAAACTGGGGTGGGGAATTTTTGTCATTCTTTGAAAGGCAGCTGGATACTGTACATGACTTAATGTAGCCTGCAGTGCAGTCAGAGGACTCTCGGCTAGAGAGCAGGTTCAGTCAGCCAGTCAGCCAGTCAGCCAGTCAGCCAGCCAGTCAGCCAGTCAGCCAGTCAGTCAGCCAGTCAGCCAGCCAGTCAGCCAGTCAGCCAGTCAGTCAGCCAGTCAGCCAGTCAGCCAGTCAGCCAGTCAGCCAGTCAGTCAGACAGTCAGCCAGCCAGTCAGTCAGCCAGTCAGTCAGCCAGTCAGCCAACCAGTCAGCCAGTCAGCCAGTCAGTCAGCCAGTCAGTCAGTCAGCCAGTCAGCCAACCAGTCAGTCAGTCAGTCCTCTCTGTAGTTAAACAGTACATCTCTATCTCTCTTTGCTCTCCATGCTATTAAATAGGAACAAAGCTGTCTCAATACTTGGCGTCTCCATTACAAATACAAAGCAAACATCAATAGAGAGAGAATTAATCCAACCTTGTCCCTGTTTGAGTATAGACAGTACAGTACAGTATAGTACAGTATAGTATAGTACAGTATAGTATAGTACAGTATAGTATAGTATAGTACACTATAGTATAGTACATGAGATAATAGTACATTATAGAATAGTACAGTACAGTATAGTATAGTACAGTATAGTATAGTACAGTATAGTATAGTACAGTATAGTAGTATAGTACACTATAGTATAGTACATGAGATAATAGTACATTATAGAATAGTACAGTACAGTATAGTATAGTACAGTATAGTCTAGTATAGTACACTATAGCATAGTATAGTCCACTATAGTATAGTACAGTACAGTATAGTATATTACACTATAGTATAGTACATTATAGAATAGTACATTATAGAATATCACAGTATAGTATAGTACAGTACACTATAGTATAGAACATCATAGTATAGTACAGCATAGTACAGTACAGCATAGTATAGTATATTATAGTATAGCAAGGCAGAGTATAGTACAGTATAGTTTAGTACAGTATAGCATAGCACATACTAGTATAGTACATTATAGTATAGCACAGTATAGTATATAACTATTTATTATAGTACACTATAGTATAGCACAGTATAGTATAGTACACTATAGTATAGTACAGTACTGTATAGTACAGTATAGTATAGCACATTATAGTATAGCACAGTATAGTATAATATAGTACACTACAGTAGCGTACACTATGGTATAGTATAGTACAGTACATTGCGGTACACTATAGTATAGTACAGTATAGTATAGTATAGTACGGTATATTATATTATAGTACAGTATGGTATAGTATAGAACATATAGTATAGTACTGTAGTACAGCACACTATAGTAGAGTATTATATAGTATATAGTATATATAGTATAAATACTTGTTTATTTATTTGGATTTAACCTTATTTAACTAGGCAATTACAGTATATTATAAACTGGGTGGTTCAAGCCCTGAATGCTGATTGGCTGAAAGCAGTGGTATATCATATCTTATACCATGGGTAAGACAAAACATTTATTTTTACTTCTAATTATGTTGGCAACCAGTTTTTAATAGCAATAAGGTACCTCAGGGGTTTGTGGTATATGGTCAATATACCACGGCTAAGGGCTGTATCCCTTAATACAGGTTAATTAAAAAAAGAATAAAACAATCCATAAGAACAGCAATTAGCCCTGGTATATTGGCCATATACCACACCCCTCGTGCCTTATTGTTTAAGTATAGTATAGTATACAGTAATATAGTATAGAATAAACACGACTACCATGATTCATTGTGAATGCATTAACCTTGTCTATATTAAGAGGGTCGGATGGAGAGATTGCGGCTCTGTACTGTGTGTCATTAATGATAAACCAAACAAACTGGGTTAGCTCGCCCCAACCTGGCAAAACATGACTTGTTGTAACTTATGTTTACAGTCGCTCGAGTGTAGGAGAACTGTAAAAGCCAGGTCGTCAGAATAACAGTGTTCTTGCAGGGCTCTGAGAGCTTGGTAGAGTAAACACTGTTAATGCGTTAACTTCCTTCTCTGGAGTTTCATGAACTCACCGTGGAATTAGCCAAAAAATCCTTGGAATAAAACGCTAAAATGTCAAATGGATAAACTAGGATACATTTGAGATTCGGCTAACATTTTTAAGCAAACACAAGCATACAAAGTCCAAATAATGTTTTTAAAAGGCCTGTATACTCAGGCCATGGCACGTAGGCTACTCTGTCCCTGTCCTGAAGTTTAAACAAGGTCTTGTAAAAGCTCAGTGCTTAGTTTTCTCTGCTCTCTCCTTCTCTCTCCTGCAGCGTTCTATCCTGGCTGCTCCGACAACAAAATGATATGTGGGGGAGTGTGAGTGGTAGAGAATGGGGGTCAGAGAAACAGAGTGAGACAGCGAGAGAGGGCTCTCAGAACCTTGTCATTATGGGTCCTTCTGAACCTGGTCCAGAATAAGCAGCCCAGTACTGTGGGCAGGGCCAGGCCAGCCACTGTCTCTACTCTGGCCTGCACCGCTCCAGTCCTGCTACCATCCTGCTCCAGCCAAACCTCTTGTTCTTCTACTTGAAGAACCCACCTCTGAAATAAATATCCCATATCGTCCACTTTTGGGGGGAATATTTTTAGCATTCTAATTTATGGAAACTGAGGCCCTGTTTGACTCTCTGTTTATTTTCCTTGATATTTCTATTTGATGTATTCATTGGGAGGCCTTCAGTCTTTCTGAAGGCAGGCCTCTAACCATGCAGGGTGAGTGCCTGAGTGAATAAAAGACAGCAGAGGAACAGTCATCAGTTTGGGGCAGCAGAGCCTGACTCTGGGGTGAGATCTAAGAGATGAGGACATGACACTGTCCCCACCACCACCAACACACAGGGTATGGTTTCAGCTGCGGTCTTCTGTGACCAACCCACTGCTACTATATTCCCATGGTCCTCCCATGGTACCAGGCTCTCTCATTTCAAAGGCAGAGGCCTTGAAAGCAACAATTGAATCATTTTTTATTCATCTTTTTAATTATGGCTATTTCAATTATCTTGAAATACTGCTCTGTTGTAGTACACACCTGATGGTACATCAAGAGTTATAACTATACACATCATCCACAACCAAATACTAAGAAGGTATAGTAACTCCACAGCTGACATACAGAATGTATATTGCCTGCTCATGTGGCCTTTAGTATTCATCCCCACTTCCCTACACACCATCAGATCCTCCCCTCCAGCCCCAGCCAGTCACCAGCACCCTAAAAAAGACCACCGCCCATCCCCCGAACCCCTCTCTTTCGATTAGATTACAATGAGGGCCTTGGTGACAGCTCCTAGACATGCTTGAGAAGCGGTTGATATCTGAGATCCTCTTCTCAACGTTCCCTCTCCAAACAGCACAGATAATGTGTCTAAGAGCTGACCTCAGACCAGCCAGTAGAGACACAGTACAGATAACATGTCTAAGATCTGACCTCAGAAACCAACCAGCCTTGAGGACAAATTTGTCAACACAGAGCAACAATCATTATGCTAAGAGTGAAATGACTAAGCAGCGGTGTCCGTCCTCTTTCTATGTACTGTATATTATTCAATGTCTATTTGTTTGAAAGCTTTTAGTCCCAAACCTTTCAGCGTCGTCACTGACCCTCACAATGATGGAATGCCCCCTCCACATCAAAGCAGGTCCATCATTAAGACCGTCTAGCAGGCAATAAAGAGGAGCTCCACTAGTCTAGTCTACAACCAAGGACACAACTGAGGTAAGTAACTCTCTCTACTAAAAGATGACCAAACACTGGTTTGTGTATAAAAACTCTGATCCATCTCCCTGACAAACACCAGAGCTAGAAGGACAACAGAAAGCACTTTCTTCCTATTGTAGCTCCTGACCCCCTACCAAGGGCCCTTTACAGGAGCACCCCCCCCCCCCCCCCCTGGGATGCTCGGGCCAATCTGCCCCCAGGCCTCCCCAGGCCTACTGAGGCAAATGGGCCAAACACATCCTGAACCATCTCCTGTGAGATTATCCAACTCAATGAGCACATTGAGGGGGAAATAGAGTAGGAAACTGGAGTCTTATATTCAACCCCAGCTCCAGTCTAAACCCCCTTCTCTTCCATTCACACCGAACCCAGAGGCCCAGAGGCCCAGAGGCCCAAGAGGAAATAAGAAAAGCCCCAACATGAGCTGCACTTACATGCTACTTCCAACGAGGCGTTGTGGCTGACAGCTTCTCCCAGGTAGTTGCGGGCGACGCAGACGTAGGAGCCCTCATCCGGTTTGGAGCGTCGTCCGTGGACGATACGTAGGAAGAAGAGGGAGCCGCTGGGCAGCAGCATGCGTTGAGATCGAGGGTTGTCCCGGTCCGTTTCTACCCGCTCCCCGTCCTTGTACCACTCCACCGTGGGGCTGGGCCGCCCCTCCGCCTTGCAGTTGAGGGTGGCGGGCTCCCCCTTGGACACGATCAGGTCAGAGGGGTGCTCTACGATCCGGGGTGGGGAGTCCTCCTGGCGCAGACGGGATCCTGGGAAGAGAAGAGGAAAGAGAGTTGAGAACACTATATTTTAGGGGTCAACAGGCCAGCTAGGACTCTTTACCCCCTATCCTTAACTAGTGCTGTAAAGTTCTTCAATTAAAATACTTGAATGTACTACTGAAGGCGTTTTGGGGGGTTCTGTACTTTTCTATAATATTTATATTTTTGACAACTTTTATATTTATTATGTCATTTGTATTCCATACATTTTCCCTGACAGCCATTTTGAATGCTTAGAATGACAGGGAAATGGTCTAATTCACACACTTATCAAGAGAACATCCCAGTTCAACCCTACTTCCTCTGATCTGGCAGACTCACTAAACACACATGCTTCACTGTAAATGATATCTTAGAGTTGGAGTGTGCCTCTGGCTATCAGTCAAATAAGAAAAACAAGAAAATGGTGCTGCCTGGTTTGCTTAATATAAGGTATTTGAAATCATTTATACTTTTAATTTTTAAAACCAAATACCTTTACTGAAGTAGTGAAAGTTACTTTCACTTTTACTTGAGTCATTTTCTATGAAGGTATCTTTGACTGACTGATCTTTGACTGACTGACTGGCTGCATCACCGCCTGGTATGGCAACAGCTCGGTATCCGACTGCAAGGAACTACAGAGGGTAGTGTGTACGGCCCAGTACACCACCTTGGCCAAGCTTCCTGTCATCCAGGTCCTCTATACCAGGCGATGTCAGAGGAAGGCCCAAAAAATTGTCAAAGACTCCAGCCACCCTAGTCATAGACTGTTCTCTCTGCTACCGCATGGCAAGCAGTACCGGAGGGCCAAGTCTAGGACCAAAAGGTTCCTTAACAGCTTCTATCCCCAAGCTAAAAGACTCCTGAACAGTTCATCAAAGGACTACCTGGATAATTTGGATTGGCCCCCTTTTTTTACACTGCTGCGACTCTCTGTTCATTATCTTTATTTATTTTACCTTTATTTAAGTAGACAAGTCAGTTAAGAACAAATTCGTATTCTCAATGACGGCCTGGGAACAGTGGGTTAACTGCCTTGTTCAGGGGCAGAATGACAGATTTGTACCTTGTCAGCTCAGGGATTTGAATGTGCAACTTTTTGATTACTAGTCCAAAGCTCTAGGGCGGCATAGTCCCTTTACCTCTACCTACATGTACATATTACATCAATTACATCGACTAACCTGTAGCCCGCACATTGACTCGGTACCAGTAACACCTGTATATAGCCTCAGTTATTGTTATTTTATTGTGTTACTTTTTTAAACTTTGGTTTATTTAGTAAATATGTTGTTAACTCTTATTTTTCTTAAAACTGCATTGTTGGTTAAGGGCTTGCAAGTAAGCATTTCACAGTAAGTTCTACACCAGTTGTATTCAGCCTTTCACAGTAAGTTCTACACCTGTTGTATTAAGCCTTTCACAGTAATTTATACACCTGTTGTATTCAGCCTTTCACAGTAAGTTCTACACCTGTTGTATTCAGCCTTCACAGTAAGTTCTACACCTGTTGTATTCAGCCTTTCACAGTAAGTTCTACACCAGTTGTATTCAGCCTTCACAGTAAGTTCTATACCTGTTGTATTCAGCCATTCACAGTAATTTCTACACCTGTTGTATTCAGCCTTTCACAGTAAGTTCTACACCAGTTGTATTCAGCCTTCACAGTAAGTTCTACACCTGTTGTATTCAGCCTTTCACAGTAAGTTCTACACCTGTTGTATTCAGCCTTTCACAGTAAGTTCGACACCTGTTGTATTCAGCCTTTCACAGTAAGTTCTACACCTGTTGTATTCAGCCTTTCACAGTAAGTTCTACACCTGTTGTATTCAGCCTTTCACAGTAAGTTCTACACCTGTTGTATTCAGCCTTTCACAGTAATTTATACACCTGTTGTATTCAGCATTTCACAGTAAGTTCTACACCTGTTGTATTCGGCACGTGACAAATTACATCAAATTTGATTTACTTTTACTCAAGTATGACAATTGGGAACTTTTTCCACCACTATCCTTAACACTATTACATCATCTGTATGTGTATGTGTAACTCTGAAGATGACACGACAACAAATTAATTGTGATGCATAGGAACAGAGAGAAACGGTAGCAGGTTATGTAAGTAAGTAATCCTAGACAGGTGCTGATTATACGCACAGCAGCAGAGAGCAGTTCAACAACCAGTATCAGAGTGATGTCACACTGTCATTACATAATACAGTAACTTAAGAGCTGAGCAATGCTACAATAACTTGTCCTTAAGAGCTGAGCAATGATACAATAACATCTCCTTTAAAGCCTTTCATTACATACAGTAACTTCTCCTTTAAAGCCTTTCATTACATACAGTAATGTCTCCTTTAAAGCCTTTCATTACATACAGTAACATCTCCTTTAAAGCCTTTCATTACATACAGTAACATCTCCTTTAAAGCCTTTCATTACATACAGTAACATCTCCTTTAAAGCCTTTCATTACATACAGTAACATCTCCTTTAAAGCCTTTCATTACATACAGTAACTTCTCCTTTAAAGCCTTTCATTACATACAGTAATGTCTCCTGTTGAGCAACGCAATGCTCCAGCTATGTACCCCTGTCATTTCCCACATCAAAGACATGAGGCAGAAATGAGAGGGGGAGAGATAAGAAGAGCAAGAACAGACACACCTTACAGCTTTGTGTCAATCAACATCCATTTAGCAGAAACTTTTATCAAAATGAATGGATGGCAGCAGTGGGAACAGAACCCACAATCCAAGGTGTTGCACACACCATGCTCTACAGACCGAGCCACACAGGACCACATCAGTAGAGACCCAGTAGAACCCACTAGAAGCTAATACATGAGGCAGCAACATGGCAGCCAGTGGCTATAATTGCTAATGACATGTCAGGTCTTTACTGCTGCTCTGAGACCAGTGAGCTGTGGTTATCAGACCTGCTTTAAATGCAAATGAGCATGGTGTCATAATGCCTGAGGGATAGAAGATGGCACGTCTGTGTGTGTCTCCAACCCTGCACCCCGTATCTCCCCACATCGGCCTTTGGAACCCATTCAGCACCAATTAAAGGGAGCTGGGACTAATTGGTGGTACAGGGCCACAATTAATTAACCCAGCATCCCGTGGACTTGCCACACTGCCTCATCTGTGCCCTCTCTACTCCACCCATCCCCCATTCATCCCCCCATTCCCCCTAGAACATGGTGCTGAGAGAGCATCTTCGTGCGGTGGGCCATGAGGGAAGTCAGCAGAATTGGAGGCAGGCGATGCCGGGTCAATATGAACCACTACAACTCAAACAGGGAGAGGAGCCAATGGAACATCATTAACACGCTACCCCAAAAATACAGAGTAGACTCACTATACCCCATTCACTCATTGTCACTCCCTTACCACAGACTTTATTATGGTGCTATGTTGTTTCTACTATGTCTTTATTGTTCATGTTTATGTGGAATATTGGTTGTCCACAGTGGAGGAGGAAATGGTGATAGTGAAGTCTGTATAATGAGGCAGTAAGGTGAAGCAATATCATTATAACAGTGTTGTGAAAGTAATTCCTACTAGAGAATGACCAATATGGATTTGTTAGGGTGGATGCCTATACCGATTTTTGGGAGTCAAGGAGGCCGATACTTTATGCCGATAGTCAATACCATTACATTTGAAAATTCCGATGATGGAATTTCCCACAGACAGCCGTGTACGCATTAATGCATACATTTTAAAATCAAACAATAGATTGGACTTTTTGTCTGTTATTTAACTATACACCAACATAATGGTAATAATGTTGTTTGAATGGTAAATCTCTTGATGAATTGGGCAAATGAAGATAGCATAGCCCTATTCACAATACAGGTAGGAGTGTGTGCATGCATTGAATTATTGAGCTTGTTTTGGCTGATCAGTGCAGTCTACGGTGCTACAGGTGACAAACAATATGTTTGACTTCCATTTGGGACTTATATTAGCCTACCGATCAACAACATTTGCATAGAAGCATCACTTCAGCATGTCACGCTTGTATGGAAGGACATGATATAGGCCAGAGTACTTAAGTACTATTTGAGAAGGTCTGGTCACACAAATTACCGGCTGGATAAATGTCATTTATTGGCGTAAAAAGGTTAGTTATCATAATCTTTGCTAACAGGTCACATAGCTATCTGCTAACAGGTCACATAGCTATCTGCTAACAGGTCACATAGCTATCTGCTAACTAGCTATCTTATTTATTGCATGCATGTCTGGGCAGGTCAACATGTCTGGGCAGGTCAACATGTCTGGGCAGGTCAACATGTCTGGGCAGGTCAACATGTCTGGGCAGGTCAACATGAGCCTTATTAGTGAATTCAATAAAATCATATTTGCAACAGGAGTTTGATTTTGGACATTGTGTCAATTCATAAATCCCTCAATACTACACCTTTCTGTTTAAGAGTGAACTAGCTTGCTACTGCTGCAGTTCTGCTACGTAGAGGGTCTATCGGGAAAGCTGAAGAGTCGATAGCTGATAGACTTGAAAAGGCCAATATCGGCCCAACATATCGGCTCGGTCAATTATCGGTCGTTCTCTAATTCCTACACTGGTTTCTTACTGATGAGTGGATATTACTGTAATTATTAGAGAGTTTCACTTCTAAAGAGATGCTCAGGGAGTTATTACTGCATGTCTGTGTGTGGGTGTTACAGAGAGATACAGAGAGAAGAGAGAGAGAAACACCCACATCCAGAGCAAAAAGCTAATCTATTCCTCCATCTCACATTTTATGAAGCCCACTGTAAAACATGTAAGCGTCCGTCTCAGATGTTTAAGACCGTTGCATCTTTCTGTCTGAGCCACTCCTAATTATCCACCATTAGTAACCTGCTCCCATCGCAGCCCTTTGATCCTGCAGCCTGCATGCTAACCAGGACAGCGTGGCTAACCAGGCTAGCGCAGCCTAGCCCTTTGGTCAGACAGCACATAATCAGGGGTAAGCGGTACGCTAACACCCCTCGCTAGGCTATACATCCAAGACTCTGCCGCCGCCCAACAACCAGCACAGCCCTTCACCAGAGAACACAGGCATGCCAGTATGTTTTATTAAACAGGCCTTTGAAGAGCTCTGCAGTCTATCTGCCTGCTCTCCCCTCCCCCATTGATTTATTTCCTGCTTAATTTAGAGCCATCCGAAGCAAGGGGTTTGAGGGTGTACTATTAACCATTTAGATTGGCCAAACTGTGGGACAGAGCTGTGTGGTAGTTAGTGTTTTTCTCTCCTTGCTTCCTGGCTGTTTACAGCTGCAGTTCACTTTCAATCTTCTTGATTAAGGCTTAGAATTGATCTGATGTTTTTAATAACAAGTTGTTTTCGGGATATTTGAATGGAAGATAACATGAGTATACTCATGCTTGGACTAAAGGCATTCAAGTGAGATGTGAGTGAGGCCATTAGCATCTGTGTGAACGTGCATGTGCATGTATGTTTGTTCACATATCAGTTACACAGTATTAGTGTTGGAAAGATGTTTGACAGACACCTTGGTGAGGGGGAGGTGGCGTCACTAATCCCTCCCCAGGGGTGAACACTGTGTGTGTGTGTGTGTGTGTGTGTGTGTGTGTGTGTGTGCAGCCAATTCAGCTCTTTCTTAAGGATACCTCCCCTCGCCTCTCTCCTCCTCTCTCCTCCACCCTCTTCTCCTCTACTCTCCTCTCCCTTCATCTTACCCCCCTCCTTTCATTCTTCCCCTACTCCTCTCCTCTCTCCTGACATAGAATGTGAGATGAACTAATTTGATCCACAGCTTCACCAGTGGGCTTCTGGGAATTCTGCTGCTAGCATCTGATCGATTGGTGCCTCAGGCTAGATTCTTCTCTTTGTTTTGACACTCTCTTTTTCTGGCACACACTCTACTCTAATCACACACAAACACATACACACCCTACGCACGCACATGCACACACACATTTAACACACTAGAGATGAGCTTGAGGGAGGCTGGGGCTCAACATGGAGGTAATTAAAAAACACTCAAATCCTCTGTGATGATCCTGCTCTCTAACTTAAAAAGTTCCTTGGTAATGACCAACACACCAACGAACCCAGCAGTAACTGTTACCAGATCCACCCAGAGAAGAGAGCAGTCTGAACCCCTTCTGATCTAACATGCCCCAGTCTACTAGACCTTTCCTCAAACACTCTCTGCTCACCAGTAGTCTCTGAGTAACTCCTATGGTGTTTCTCTCTCAATGGGAATAATACAAAACAAACTAGTAAAAGGCTGCATATTATTGATTCATATAAAGTTGGCTGTCCTGTCTTACACATTGATGAAACCAAGACTGAAGCGACACGTCTGGAAGAACCCTGGCACCATCCCTAAGGGTAAGCATGGTTTTATTTCAGTGGCAGGGACTGGGAGACTAGTCAGGATCGAGGGAAAGATGAACGGAGCAAAATACAGAGAGATCCTTGATGAAAACCTGCTCCAGAGCATTCAGGACCTCAGACTGGGGTGAAGGTTCACCTTCCAACAGCAAACACACAGCCAAGACAATGTAGGAGTGGCTTCAGGACAGGTTTCTGAATGTCCTTGAGTGGCCCAGCCAGAGCCTGGACATGAACCCGTTCAAACATTTCTGGTGAGACCTGAAAATAGCTGTTGTCATGACGTTGGTCTGGAGGTAGGTTTATGACAGTCATAAATACCTCTTCCCCCTTTTTCCTCTCTCTACCCTACTGATATTACATTTGCAAAACCCTTTGGTTAACATAGAGATTCTGGGAACATCAGAAGGTGGGTGGGGTGAACTATATTCTGGTAATCCGACCAATTGAACATATGCGGTGCTACTTAATGAATATGATGTCAGTTCAGTTGTCATCTGAGACCTTCTCATCAATGATAAGATGACATAAACACTACAGTGGAAAGTCTACACATCAGAGTTATCGGATTCACATGGAATTGTTGTTCAATTTAAATGTTTTGAATATAAAATTATTCGTGATGGGATGAAATGTGATTTTAGCTTCTAAAATGTGAGATTTGGGTTTTCATAAGGTAGTGCTCTGCTCAATCAGTGGCCCGACCTTATGAAGAGACATGGGCTATAAAACTTTTCAAACACGCCCTCCTCTCCCTTCCTATATAAAGCCTTGACGACAATGTAACCTCCTGTACCGAGGACATAAGGACGACGGTCCGATGTCAGAATGGTTAAGATAAGAACTTTGATTGCGAATGGTATGAACTTTGAACTCTTATTCACTACAGAAGTGATACCTCCTAGCCGTTGAGTTAGCAACAGCCGCTGCAAACGAGGCTTAGGAAGGAACAGACAGAGTATCCCGTCTACCATCCAATGACGTTACTACAACGTATTCAATTTACCAGCAGAGACATTCTTCAAAGGACAAAGGACTCGGTTTGGCAACCCGGCCTTCCATCTACCACCAACCTACCGAAGCGCAGCTCAGAGTAAATATTTATTGCATTTTCCTTTTCCAAATGGGCGATAATTTAGAATGCATAAGATACTGTATTTACGATAGCACAGCTTTGCCATTTGTTCCTCAGTCTTCCCGCGCTTTTACTCAAACCCAGCCCCTTTTCTTTTGTGTAACCAGCTGTCATATCTGTTCCGCCCGCTAGGGTCGTTTTCCGTTATGACGTAATTTGTAATCAAGTTATGATTTAAATATGTGCATGTGTAATAATTAAACCCAATTTTGTATTGTTGATTCAACTTGTTAGCCAGGGTTCGTGAAGATAACCAAGAATTTCCAACTTTCAGATGAGACTGAATTAAGATGACAATTAATATTGACTGCTATTCATGTAAAATATTACTAGGTCTTTAAGAGTTTATTCGGAAGATAACAGCTCTATAAATATTATTTTGTGGTGGCCGACTCTCTAGTTAATTACATTTACATGATTAGCTCAATCAGGTAATATTAATTATGGATAAATTATTTTATAGAATAGCATGTCATATCACTTAATCCGGCATAGCCAAAGACACAACATTATTGGAGCCCCCTGACCAGAATCTAAAATAGAATGACGCTTTCATTTTGATTCAGCCTGTATAAAATTGAAAAACAGATGACATAATATACCAAGTTATTGTACACATTTTTGGAGTGTTAAAGACAAGCATTATTGTGTGTGTGTGTGCTGCAGATTCCCCGCCACCGTGTTGTTCCCTGACGTAGTCAGTGGGTAACGGAAGTGAATACATTTCAGGAGGAGGGCTGAGAAAGCTAATTATAGAAATCTGAGAAATAGAGCGTTTGGCCGCTATTTCTGCCTGGCGCGTTTCAGACGCAGGTAGGCTCGGTCATTATTAATTTCTCGAGCGAGGACAAAGAGCCAGCAGATTGAAATGAGGAGATGTAAGCTTGACCAGCGATATATATCTCTGTCTCTCTTGCGCTTCCTCGTGAGTAGACCACGGTGCATTTCGTTGTTGCCGGGTTTGAACATAATACGTTATAAGTAAAAACCTTTCCCTTAAAATGTCTTATTTAGAAAACTCATCAATTTGGATATTATTTAAAATATCTATTTCAGAATGTAAATTGCCAGATTTACACTTATTAGTTCAATTGGATAAGACATTGATATCCGTCTGGACACCATAAGTAATGACTTGAGTGTGACCTGAATAATTCTTCATGAACGAATATAGTAGGCACACTTCAGCGGTCAATGATTTCACATGCTGAAATCAAACGGAACTACCCGGGGAGGGACTTCCGTTCCGCAAGGCGGAGGAATTTCAATGTAGCACAAGAAAACAAAATGGCTATTTTCCCTTGTTAGCTTTAGCATGCAAGCTAAACCCTCATTTGTGCCTGAAAATGCAGCACTTGGAGATGGAAAGGTTTTACTCATAATATATTATGTTCAAACCCTTTCCGGGTTTTTTTTTTACGATGTTTTAACCGGAACACACGGTAACAACAAAATGTGCCGTGGTCTACACGCGAGGAAGCTTACAGTTTACTTTTTTCCAAACTAACCTAGATTAAGCAACTTCTCAGGTTAATTAAAGTTGAATTCCCAAATAGCCTATACAGGTCTGATTTATCATTAAATTGATCAATCAAGTAAAATTTGTTTTTGCAAAACCATTCAGTAATCCAGTACTGACAGAAGCCCCGCCCCAGCGGGAATCCCATGTGGTTTCGGCCTTAGGGAGAAGTGCACCAGTGTTGAATGTTCCCAACATTTGATTTACTGTTTACACTTATGATATCCAATCAATGGAGAATGTATGGATTATCGTCTCATTCAATTGAATAAATTAAATTGTTGAACATACCTTAATGTTCTTCCAATCAAATTAGACACATTTAATCTTCTCCTATTAACCTGGATGAAGCATCATCTCGGGTTAATTAAAGTGTAATACCCAGATAGCCTACCCAGGTAGGAATAATCATTATATACCAACCCTAATTATGCCATTAGCGAAAAAACAGCCGAAATTGCGAACGCTCTCCAAAATCAACCATCAAACACAGGCTTTGTGACGGTTCTCCCCACTTTTGCACTGATGTATCGCCATAAAAATGTGGCATCGGTCCAATACCACAGTACCAGACATGGCTAGCATGAGGGGACAGGTGGAGAGAACTGTGAAACTATTGACAAAAGCAGGAAATGAAAACATTCTGCTAGTCGAGGAACTGCGTTTGAAATCTGAACAATTAAAAGTAATTGCAAATACTTATGAACGATGACGATGAACGAGCACAAACTCTTCAACAAAACCGTTGTCTCCAGGAACAACTCGATTTAGCCAAAACTAAATACGATGTAGTCCACTCCAAACTAGATAAATCTGTTGAGTTATCTACAAACAGGAGCGCGCAATTTGAGAGTAACACAGTTCTACTCAAAATTCTACAGACCAAAGACAATCAATGATGAACACAATGACTAAGTTGGATGACAAATCAGCAGAACTCATTGAAGTCGCTGACCAAATGAAAGATGAGAGAACTCGGGTGATGAAGATGGAAATCTTGATTTCTAAGCAAGAGGAAGAAATCTCATCACTGAATCTCTCGCTCCATACTCAAGACCTCTATCTGCAAACCATGACAGATAAGTTATTTCACTTTGTTTATTATGTATTTCACTTGCTTTGGCAATGTAAACATATGTTTCCCATGTCAATAAAGCCATTTGAATTGAATTGAGAAAAAGAGAGAGAATTAAAAAGTATCACCCAGCAGCTACAGGTGTAAGATCTTAATTTCACCAGTATTGTCGTAGTAAAATAATCCTTCAGCAACCGGATTTGAATGCTTAGTCCATAATGTTGTTTGATCAGTGGTTAGGCTATTAGCTGGACAAAAGTAGGATACATGAAAAGTGAAATACTGATCATTTAACCGTGTTACTGCAGGAAATTCTCAGCAAGAAAATAGTGATCAAATTAAGATCCTACAGTATCTGTATAATAAGCTCAGCTCCAGTGACTTCCCTAACTTGAAATGGAAATATGCCTTTCACATCGCTTCCTGTCATTTTCACTGCTGCTGCCTTGGCAAGGAATGAGGAAGAGGAGAGCCAGCCGCCTGCCTGCCCTCTCCCCCAGAGACCTTACAGGAGGGACAGTGAAGCAACACAGGCACATTTAGATCTGTTGTCACTACCATTTGTCCTCTGGGCCAGATTGGGACAATGATAGACATGTTTGTGCCTCTAGCTAAATATGATAATGCTATGACCTTAACAGGTCATAACTAATCTCACCTCGGAACCTAATGACCCAGCGAGGTGTGTGTGTGTCATTACCCTTTAAACCTGTAATAACGGGTAGACCACCATAATTCACACTATCATTCAAGGTCTATCAACTCATAAACAGTGATGTTAAAGTTGAAGGGTCGGCCATGTTGTTATAGAATCTGAGCCTGTCCCTCCAGACCTCCAGCAGAGGAGGGCTGTGGAGTTGTAGTGTGATATGAGCTACGGCTGTGATATAATACAGGTAGAGCGAGGCACAGTGTGGCGGGGTTCTCCCTATCAGCCAGCCCATTAATGTGTGATTAGGGGACTGCAGGGGGATTTACGGCTGAGATAACAGCAGGATTGTGGCCCTGGGGAGGCTGGGAGGAGACTGGGAGAAATGCCCTTACCCACTGTGCCCACACCACACCAGCCAATGACAGCATGTACAGAGGCAATAGGAATAGGAAGAGCTTTCTAAAGAGCTGAGAAACAGGAAATATGAAGAGAACATGGGTCCAACTGAGGCAGGAAAAGGAGGATACAGATACCACTAGATTAAAGACTATGTGATACATTCCCAGGCTAATAGAGAGGGAGTAATACGGGGGAAAAGACAGGACAGGTACCCTGTGCCCTGCAGATGAGGTGAAATTACAGGCAGGAAAGTGAAACAGAATCTTAATGTCGTTTCATGGCTAGGATCCCACCCTGGAATGCACAGTGTAAATGACTCTGCCAGTTGTATCAAATCAGGGGCCTGTTTTTAATGTCACACAAGGCTATCGTTTACACCGCTGAGAGCCAGGATTAAGGCTCCCTGTGTGAGTGCGTATAGGGAGGCTGGGTGGAGGAGGAGGACAGTAGGATTGATTTCTCAATGGTCTCTTTTCATCCTGCTCCCTTTGTTTCATTTGACCAAACAGAGTGCTACCGTTATTGTGGTGATACAACTGTAGCGCTTTAAAAAAGCAGGTATCACTAACCGATCGAAAAATGTAGCCACCATTAAAATTACTGCCACTTTTATTGAAGCAAACATTAAAAGTCCTACCTCAGGGTTTAGACACACAGCTGAAACTCAACACTACTATCGCCCCAAATGAACCGTCTAGAAGTCTAGCTCCTTTGGTTGATGTGTTGGGTAGTTGATATGACAGAGACTAGTGTGTACTGTGTGTTTACAGGTGTTAAAATGGCTTCTCATGTAATTTGCCACATACAGTATGTCACTCATTCATGTTAACTAAGCGTAACAACAACATCCATGGTCATCACAATATTATCCTGGCCTTAGCCTTTCAGCAGAATGTTGATGTGATGCCTGTCTGGATGTGAGACATCCAGGTGACAGAACTCAAACCATGCTGCCCTAGCTAGTACTCAGCAGGGGGGTCGTAGGGTGCCAGTAGAGGCTCCAGGGTGCTGGCATAATCCTTATCACTCATCAGGAGAGGACACAGAGGAGACCCTCAGGCCAGGAGCACCAGCCCCAGCTCCTCACTCTGTCAGCTGGGAAAGCCATCCCTGGCGCTCCCCTGGCGATGGAGGCCAGGTTGGGAGTGAAGCGGCCCAGGACAGTGTTCCTCTGGGAGGCTGGGGCCCATCCTGCTCTTGGGCCACAGTCTGGAGCAAAAAACAATGGCAGCAGTATTTCCCCCTCTGGCTCCAGGCTTTTTCCACACAGGGCCGATCCAGATGGAAGCATGACAACATGGAGGTGAGGGTGAGGGGTGTGTGATAGGGCATGTGGTAAGTCAGGGGGAAGAGGAGCTCAATTAAATATACCTTTCAATTATTTGAAGTGGTTTTCCTTCTTATTGCAATTTTCTCAAGTGCATCACTAAATGTGAGGAAAGACCATGAACATACAAGCAAGGTGTTTCCCAAAGGGGAAGGCCTATAACACTGTCTTCAATTGTGAGCTTGATAAAGTATGTCAGCCGCACAATGGAAAATGAGAAAATGGGAAAACAATGAATTTTCTGTCGAGGCCCAAGTGACTCCATTCAGGATGAGTTGTGGCTCTCCTGTACCCCTTGTCAAGCTGCCCTAGTACACGTCATTAGACACTCATAAAACCTGTCAAATTCACAAAGGGCCACGAGGGCCACCTCATCTGATTCCTGGAGGGTAAATACAGTTCATCTTCTTTATTAGTCATGTACATTCCCTGAAACAGAACTGACTAACTGATGAGAGCCTTGTTAGAGGAAGCAGCCTGTCATGATGGGTCTGTGTGGATTACAGGAAGATGGGAGGGACGTTCAGACTATTGGGTGGGGAGACAGAAGAGCTGTCACTCTCTCCAACCATCTATGTCTGTCTGACAACAAGCTCCCAAACGTTGCATTTACATGTATATTAATAACTGCTCTGATTGGAGCCAGTGGAAGGGTGAGAAAACAGGTCTGATCCAGGGACAACAGTAATGCAGGGTATAGGAGATATGCATATCATTCATTCAGCAGAGACAGGTGCTTTTAAAACAGCTGTAACTAAAACAGAACCCCAGTACTACAGTCAGAGCGAACTCTTCTCTGACTGAACACCACCCCAGTACTACAGTCAGACCGAACTCTTCTCTGACTGAACACCACCCCAGTACTACAGTCAGACCGAACTCTTCTCTGACTGAACACCACCCCAGTACTACAGTCAGACCGAACTCTTCTCTGACTGAACACCACCCCAGTACTACAGTCAGAGCTAACTCTTCTGACTGAACACCATCCCAGTACTACAGTCAGACCGAACTCTTCTCTGACTGAACACCACCTCAGTACTACAGTCAGAGCTAACTCTTCTCTGACTGAACACCACCCAGTACTACAGTCAGAGCTAACTCTTCTGACTGAACACCACCCCAGTACTACAGTCAGAGCTAACTCTTCTGACTGAACATCACTCCAGTACTACAGTCAGAGCTAACTCTTCTGACTAAACATCACCCCAGTACTACAGTCAGAACTAACTCTTCTGACTGAACATCACCCCAGTACTACAGTCAGACCTAACTCTTCTGACTGAACACAACCCCAGTACTACAGTCAGAGCTAACTCTTCTGACTGAACATCACCCCAGTACTACAGTCAGAACTAACTCTTCTGACTGAACACAACCCCAGTACTAAAGTCAGAGCTAACTATTCTCTGACTGAACACAACCCCAGTACTACAGTCAGAGCTAACTCTTCCGACTGAACACAACCCCAGTACTACAGTCAGAGCTAACTCTTCTGACTGAACACAACCCCAGTACTACAGTCAGACCTAACTCTTCTGACTGAACATCACCCCAGTACTACAGTCAGAACTAACTCTTCTGACTGAACACAACCCCGGTACTACAGTCAGAGCTAACTCTTCTCTGACTGAACACAACCCCAGTACTACAGTCAGAGTAACTCTTCTCTGACTGAACACAACCCCAGTACTACAGTCAGAGTAACTCTTCTCTGACTGAACACAACCCCAGTACTACAGTCAGAGTAACTCTTCTCTGACTGAACACAACCCCAGTACTACAGTCAGAGTAACTCTTCTCTGACTGAACACAACCCCAGTACTACAGTCAGAGTAACTCTTCTCTGACTGAACACAACCCCAGTACTACAGTCAGAGTAACTCTTCTCTGACTGAACACAACCCCAGTACTACAGTCAGAACTAACTCTTCTGACTGAACACAACCCCAGTACTACAGTCAGAGTAACTCTTCTCTGACTGAACACAACCCCAGTACTACAGTCAGAGTAACTCTTCTCTGACTGAACACAACCCCAGTACTACAGTCAGAGTAACTCTTCTCTGACTGAACACAACCCCAGTACTACAGTCAGAACTAACTCTTCTGACTGAACACAACCCCAGTACTACAGTCAGAGTAACTCTTCTCTGACTGAACACAACCCCAGTACTACAGTCACAGTAACTCTTCTCTGACTGAACACAACCGTAATGCTCTCTCCACTGAATTCTGCTCTCATGTACTGGTAGATAGAGAACAAATATTCCCAAAAGGAAAATTCATAGGACTGATTTAACAAATGGACAAAAAATACAAATATCTTTCAGGGATTAGCAATTATACCCGGGAGTGTTCTAGCCAATTATACCCGGTAGTGTTCTAGCCAATTATACCCGGTAGTGTTCTAGCCAATTATACCCGGTAGTGTTCTAGCCATACTGACTGTAAAAGTGCAGAGGGCTGAATAAAAAAATATATTTTCGTCATTTTCAGACTCTCTTATCAAGAGCAATTTACAAGAGCAATTGGGGTTAAGTGCCTTGCTCAAGAGCACATCGACAGATGTTTCACCCAGTCGGGGGATTCGAACCAGCGACCTTTCGGCTACTGGCCCAACGTTCTTAACCACTACATAATGCTGCGGTGTACAGTAGCTGGTTCAGGGTATCCTATATCTATCTGACATGACCTGGCCAGTGTTCACTACAGGACGATCAATGACACCTTGATAGAGGGGCAGTATTGGTGCTCTCTCTCCCCAAGGTCAAGCACACTCCTCCCTCCCGGCAGTATTTCTGTTCCTGTGACACGCTGTGAGGGGATGAGGTAGGGGGGTCTGAGGGGACAGGAGGATGAGGGGGACAGGCATGACCAGTACGCTCAGCTGGCACAGCCCGCCACAGAGAGTATGGCACTTAGGCAGAGAGCCAAGAACAAGAGAAAGCTCTGAAGGGCTGCCAGACAGTCAGGGAGGCCAGAAAACACCTAATGCTTTTTAAATGTTATTTAGAAGATGGCAGAGACAGATATGCTCAACTGTTTAGAGCCGTGTTACGTTTCAGTATTTGTCTGCTGAGCTGATGACCGTAACAGCTCCTAGCTATTCTAAATGTTCAGCCAAACACATTCTGAAACAAATCTCTGGACAGCTGGGCGTTGAGGGGGAATTTCAGCTACAGCGTTTGGTCAATGGTTCAACGGTAATGTCTGAGTGAAGAATCTCAACACGTCTCCATCGATGCCAAGAAGTTAAGGTGTAATAACTTGGCACAAAGGCATAACAGTGTGATAGTGTGAGGGTGTGCATGTGTGTATGGGCGACGTGTGTGTGTGCGACGTGTGTGTGTGTGTGTGTGTGTGCATATGCATGCATAAAGGGATATAGTTATAGGTCTTATTTATGGTAACTGAATGTGATTCAGTCTCGGAGGAACCACAACTCCTGTGGCAAAGCCTCAAAGGCACCAGTATGGGTCTGGGGAGTGGGGCATGACCAGACTCCAGCAGAGTGGAATAAAGCCCCAAAAAACAAAGGAACCTGGTCTGGAAAAACTAAACCAGAATGTAAGGCTTGCCTTGTGATGCACAGTAAATATTTTGTCCAAATTAATGACGGGGAAAATTCTGCCAAGAGGCTTTTTCTAGACATCCGCAGCAGTGAGAGTGTGCCTAGTCTGGTATTAAAAAGTAATTTCCTACTCCTGACAACTGACCGCTCCTGAGCCAGACTACTCTATAATAACCACCATACCATATGAACACATACCAACTGTCCTGTCCTGTCCAGTCTGCAGCCAACACGCTAGAAATGGTAAATGACCTGTCATGTACATACTGTAGATCTGGTTCTGACATCCTACTGTTCTACTTGATGAAAGCAGACGCACGGTCAGACAGACATCTGCCCCATTACTTTACACAAGCTCTTTCTCTTCCAGAAATGGAGTGGGTGGAGAGTGGAGGGTGGGGGTGGGTGGAGTTCTGCACAAGAACACAGCAATGTCAATTAATATATATTAATTATTGTAATTAGCCTTCCCCTGGGAAAACCCTTCACAAGTGTTTCATAAATGTCAATATGTCCCAGGGGGCGTGTCCTCTCTGTCCACTGAAATGTAACTGTTATTTACTCTGGCCTGACCCCCTTCTAACATGTTCTACATACACACATAACCACTACTGAGGCTACTGTTCAGCTGTGGCACACTCATGAAGACAGTCTGGCTATAGTAGTGACAGACTTGTGTTATATTACTAACACAGAATCCCAACGCATAAACATACAGTATGCTGTACTAAACCACTGACAGGTGTATGTTGAGCATGAAAAAAGGGGCATCTGGTCCACGGTACAGATTGCAGAACATTCTTCTATCTAGCATCATAGCCATTGGTCCCTGTCCCCGCCTCAGCCTGTCATACTGCAGTGAGTCAGTCAGTGATCCTGGCAGATCCTGGCTGCCAGAGAGAGGTCACTGATAGTGGACCTCGCTGAGGGGAATAAGAAGCATGGGTCCAGTCTAGGGATGATTTAGATCAGTAGAGAGAAGGAATTCAAGCTATGAGAGGACAGTGGAATGTCTGGTATGGACAACTGTACCTACACAAATCATCCTGATCCCTTTCCTTATCACTATCATTAGAACAGAGCAGAGGTCGACCTGTAATACAGAGCAGAGGTCAACCTGTAATACAGAGCAGAGGTCGACCTGTAATACAGAGCAGAGGTCGACCGTTAATACAGAGCAGAGGTCGACCTGTAATACAGAGCAGAGGTCGACCTGTAATACAGAGCAGAGGTCGACCTGTAATACAGAGCAGAGGTCAACCTGTAATACAGAGCAGAGGTCGACCTGTAATACAGAGCAGAGGTCGACCTGTAATACAGAGCAGAGGTCGACCTGTAATACAGAGCAGAGGTCGACCTGTAATACAGAGCAGAGGTCGACCGTTAATACAGAGCAGAGGTCAACCTGTAATACAGAGCAGAGGTCAACCTGTAATACAGAGCAGAGGTCGACCTGTAATACAGAGCAGAGGTCGACCGTTAATACAGAGCAGAGGTCGACCGTTAATACAGAGCAGAGGTCAACCTGTAATACAGAGCAGAGGTCAACCTGTAATACAGAGCAGAGGTCGACCGATAATAAAGAGCAGAGATTGACCTGTAATACAGAGCAGAGGTCAACCTGTAATACAGAGCAGAGGTCGACCTGTAATACAGAGCAGAGGTCGACCTGTAATACAGAGCAGAGGTCGACCGTTAATACAGAGCAGAGGTCGACCGTTAATACAGAGCAGAGGTCAACCTGTAATACAGAGCAGAGGTCAACCTGTAATACAGAGCAGAGGTCGACCGATAATAAAGAGCAGAGATTGACCTGTAATACAGAGCAGAGGTCAACCTGTAATACAGAGCAGAGGTCGACCTGTAATACAGAGCAGAGGTCGACCTGTAATACAGAGCAGAGGTCGACCTGTAATACAGAGCAGAGGTCGACCTGTAATACAGAGCAGAGGTCGACCTGTAATACAGAGCAGAGGTCGACCTGTAATACAGAGCAGAGGTCGACCTGTAATACAGAGCAGAGGTCGACCGGTAATACAGAGCAGAGGTCGACGGGTAATACAGAGCAGAGGTCGACCGGTAATACAGAGCAGAGGTCGACCGGTAATACAGAGCAGAGGTCGACCGGTAATACAGAGCAGAGGTCGACCGGTAATACAGAGCAGAGGTCTAGCTTGTCCTGCGTTGCAAATAATCAATGTGGTGCCTGTTAATTTATCATTGAATCACAGCCTACTTCGCCAAACGGGTGATGATTTAACAAGCGCATTCGTGAAAAAAGCACTGTCGTTGCACCAATGTACCTAACCATAAACACCAATGCCTTTCTTAAAATCAATACACACAAGTATATATTTTTTTAACCTGCATGTAGTTAAAAGAAATTCATGTAAGCAGGCAATATAAACTAAGGAAATTGTGTCACTTCTCTTGCGTTCAGTGCAAGCAGAGTCAGGGTATATGCAGCAGTTTGGTCCGCCTGGCTCGTTGCGAACTGTGTGAAGACCATTTCTTCCTAACAAAGACAGCAATTAATTTGCCAGAATTGTAAAAATTATGAAATAACATTGAAGGTTGTGCAATGTAACAGCATACTGTAGCCATACTGGGATCTAGGACAGAGTAGTTATATTGTAGCCACGCTGGGATCTAGGACAGAGTAGTTATACTGTAGCCATACTGGGATCTAGGACAGAGTAGTTATACTGTAGCCACGCTGGGATCTAGGACAGAATAGTTATACTGTAGCCACGCTGGGATCTAGGACAGAATAGTTATACTGTAGCCACGCTGGGATCTAGGACAGAGTAGTTATACTGTAGCCACGCTGGGATCTAGGACAGAATAGTTATACTGTAGCCACGCTGTACTGTAGCCATACTGGGATCTAGGACAGAGTAGTTATACTGTAGCCACGCTGGGATCTAGGACAGAATAGTTATACTGTAGCCATACTGGGATCTAGGACAGAGTAGTTATATTGTAGCCACGCTGGGATCTAGGACAGAATAGTTATACTGTAGCCACGCTGTACTGTAGCCATACTGGGATCTAGGACAGAGTAGTTATACTGTAGCCACGCTGGGATCTAGGACAGAATAGTTATACTGTAGCCATACTGGGATCTAGGACAGAATAGTTATACTGTAGCCACGCTGGGATCTAGGACAGAATAGTTATACTGTAGCCACGCTGGGATCTAGGACAGAATAGTTCTACTGTAGCCATGCTGGGATCTAGGACAGAATAGTTCTACTGTAGCCATGCTGGGATCTAGGACAGAATACTTCTACTGTAGCCATGCTGGGATCTAGGACAGAATAGTTATACTGTAGCCATACTGGGATCTAGGACAGAATAGTTATACTGTAGCCATGCTGGGATCTAGGACAGAATAGTTATACTGTAGCCACGCTGGGATCTAGGACAGAAGCTCTGCTTACTCTAATGTAGCTACCAGAGGCCAGATCTACAGCAGGGGTTGAAAGATTCTATAACTCAGCTACACATTTCCTATATTGAGTCAAGCTTATAGTTCAGATACGTTGACACACTAAAAACTGAGCGTAAAAGCATGAAGAATCTGGCTCATAGCCACCAACTGAATCGTTATTCTATTAGGGCTTTGGAAGCTGCAGCTCTGAGCTCTGTGTGTAGAGGGGAGGAAGTCCTAAGAGCAGCTCAAGGAGACTGGGTGGGGTGACAGTAATGTGTGATAAACAACATCACAGGCCTTTCATGGGGAGTACAAAGTGGTAGTTGCAGTAAAAATGCTCCATGAAAATGTGGAAATCCTAAAGCTGTAATGGGGTAAATGTATCAGGCTGCTGCCTGTGGCTGGAGACGTGAATGGTTATTGTGTCTGTCTGCTGCTCTGAGAGGGACTTAGCGTTGGACGTTATCTTAGCCCTGAAAGGCATTCAATAATAATGTTCAAGATGCTTAGGCCTACATGTTTGAATTCACCTATTTGCTTGAGATGTCATCACCATGGCTACTGCTGTAAGGTGGGAGCCCATCCAATAGCAGGTCTGTAGTGGTACATTTCAAGGTCACCTTGTGGTTAATTATGCTTTCAAGCAAGTCTGCCAGAGATATAGCGATCTCTCTCTCTCTCTCTCTCTCTCTCTCTATTGCTCTCTCTCTCTATTGCTCTCTCTCTCTCTCTCTATTGCTCTCTCTCTCTCCCTCAATTCAAAGGGCTTTATTGGCATGGGAAACAAATGTTTCTAGATCGAATCCCTGAGCTGACAAGGTCAAAATCTGTCGTTCTGCCCCTGAAACTGAACCCACTGTTCCTAGGCCGTCATTGTAAATAAGAATTTGTTCTTAACTGACTTGCCTAGTTAAATAAAAATTGCCTAGTTAAATTAAAACAAATTAAAAATAGATAATAATTAAAAGTGAAATGAACAATAAAAATTAACAATAAACATTAAACATAAAAGTAGTCTAGCTAGTTTATAACATCACTTCAGGAAGTAGAGGAAGAAAAGCTGAGGCGCTTTAATTGGATATAGAAAATGCATGTAAAGGTTTTAGAAGGCTCAATGGAGGATGGTCTGAGAAGGCAAGTTGGTAAGGGGAAGGATCTATGAGTATAAATCAACTAATTAGTGGCCTCTCTTTTTTCTGCTAATTGAATCCCTTCTACTCAATCTCTTTATGGTGTTTTCCCCTGACAGACATAACCAAAGACCAGTTTTAGCATTTCAAAAGTGTATCCAAGCCATCCAGCAGGAGTGCGGTCACCAAGGCAGGGAGGCAGGCTGATCTCAGGGGGGAGAAGTGGAGAAATAAATGGTAAGACAGAGATAAAGGCTGTCTTCAATGCCATCTTTCAGTCTCCCCAGTGGAGGAAATTAAAGGGAGGGAGGACGGATTATTACATATTTTTTTAAATGCACAGGGCACAGCACCCCATGAAAGCACAGCTTCTTCACCACAACAAAAGCTTAATGGGTTGGTTGGACTACTGGGAGTTAGTTCCTGAGCAGGCAGAATTTAGATCCACCAGGGTTGGGCTGCCTGGCCAGACCACCACCACAGACCCAGTCTTTCTCCCATTTACTCAGCAGTTCTAATGCCAGTCTCCTCTGCCACCATATGGCCACCTTCAAACATAAAAAAGTAACTCTGTCCTTGTCATGGAGTCTCCACTCAGCACATTGTCCATGAGGCTGTGGGGAAACAACACGCACTGTGAACAAGGAGAGTCAGACCAAGAACAGTCCCCGAGCAACTGTCATGTACATGTGACTGCTCCGTCCACATCCCCTCAACCTCCCACCCCTCTGTCCCCCTTCCTTCCACACCCTGGGGCAGCCTTTGTGTACCACCTCCCCCTCCACCCCTCAGTCCTTCAGAAATATCCCCTCCCCTCCTCCACGCCTCACAATCTCCCTGTTGAGGCGACACAATGCTGCCTCCCCATCCCAGTCCCTTTCTGCACGTCAGCCTGCTCTATCTGTCCAAGGCTCTCTGCTGACCAGACACTAAAAAAGACAAGTCTTTAAAAACTGGTCCCAAACAAAAAGGGGGGATAGGGGTGAGAGAAAAGGGAGAAGGGAGCGCTGTGTACTCTCCTGCTGAGTGAACAACACCACTTTATACCAATGGACTGGTGAGGAAACCACACAGTAGAATGGAACAAACACAGCTGTGTTCAGGACAACTGTTGGAGAGAAATGTGTCACACAACATGTGGTCGGACACCTTTTTATGGCTTCAAGTTGCCACGAAATAATGTTTTATCACATTCAACTGTATGTTTCCCACATAATGTCTGGTTATTAATTGCTAAGTAATCCCATATGTCTGTGCTACAAGCTCCGAGAGGTCTACATGTTAGACTTGTCAAAGGAAAATGAAACAGCCAACATCATTCATCCAGTGTAGACACAACATCTATCATTCCACACACAGGTCAAACAGAAGAGGCTTGATTTCTTTGTAAATTATTATTAAAACAACCATAGTGACTGACACACGAGTGTCATATCCATCGGCTCAGAAAGACGATTCCATCACATCCAATTATGGGTGTGTTTTATTTAGGCACGAGGGAGTGTGGTATATGACCAATATATACCACGGATAAGGGATGTTCTTAAGCATGAATCAACACGGAGTGCCTGGATACAGCTCTTAGCAGTGGTATTTTGGCCATATACCACAAACCCAGAGGTGCCTTATTGCTATGGTCAGATTCAAGTTTATCGTCGAAGGAATGAGAGTTACACCGAGGCCTGTACTCTGGAGCAGAATCAATTTGGAGGTGCAGGGTCCGTCATGGTCTGGGGCGGTGTGTCACAGCATCATCGGACTGAGCTTGTTGTCATTGCAGGCAATCTCAATGCTGTGTGTTACAGGGATGACATCCTCCTCCCTCATGTGGTACCCTTCCTGCAGGCTCATCCTGACATGCATAACAATGCCACCAGCCATACTGCTCATTCTGTGAGAGATTTCCTGCAAGACAGGAATGTCAGTGTTCTGCATTGGCCAGCAAAGAGCCCAGATCTCAATCCCATTGAGCACATCTGGGACCTGTTGGATTGGAGGATGAGGGGTAGGGCCATTCCCCCCAGAAATGTCTGGGAACTTGCAGGTGTCTTGTTAATGACATCCTAGTGTTGTTGGGTTGTAGACCTGTTAATGTCATCACAGCGTTGTTGGGTTGTAGACATGTTAATGTCATCATAGCGTTGTTGGGTTGTAGACCTGTTAATGTCATCATAGTGTTATTGGGTTGTAGACCTGTTAATGTCATCACAGTGTTGTTGGGTTGTAGACCTGTTAATGTCATCATAGCGTTGTTGGGTTGTAGACCTGTTAATGTCATCACAGTGTTGTTGGGTTGTAGACCTGTTAATGTCATCATAGCGTTGTTGGGTTGTAGACCTGTTAATGTCATCACAGTGTTGTTGGGTTGTAGACCTGTTAATGTCATCACAGTGGTGTTGGGTTGTAGACCTGTTAATGTCATCATAGTGTTGTTGGGTTGTAGACCTGTTAATGTCATCATAGCGTTGTTGGGTTGTTGACCTGTTAATGTCATCATAGTGTTGTTGGGTTGTAGACCTGTTAATGTCATCATAGCGTTGTTGGGTTGTTGACCTGTTAATGTCATCACAGTGTTGTTGGGTTGTAGACCTGTTAATGTCATCACAGTGTTGTTGGGTTGTAGACCTGTTAATGTCATCATAGCGTTGTTGGGTTGTAGACCTGTTAATGTCATCACAGTGTTGTTGGGTTGTAGACCTGTTAATGTCATCATAGTGTTGTTGGGTTGTAGACCTGTTAATGTCATCACAGTGTTGTTGGGTTGTAGACCTGTTAATGTCATCATAGTGTTGTTGGGTTGTAGACCTGTTAATGTCATCATAGCGTTGTTGGGTTGTTGACCTGTTAATGTCATCACAGTGTTGTTGGGTTGTAGACCTGTTAATGTCATCACAGTGTTGTTGGTTTGTTGACCTGTTAATGTCATCACAGTGTTGTTGGGTTGTAGACCTGTTAATGTCATCACAGTGTTGTTGGGATGTAGACCTGTTAATGTCATCATAGTGTTGTTGGGTTGTAGACCTGTTAATATCTTCCTAGTGTGTCTCCACAGGGTTAGGGTTGGGGTTATAGAGTCCAGTGCCATGTTGGGCTGGAGACTTGTTATTCTCCTCGGGGTTTAACTATGTCTTCTCTCAGCTCAGCCCCACAGACAGCCTGACGCACACTGATGCATTAACTAAGCCTTTAACCAGTGCAGTGACCATACATACCCAGTGTCTCCACACACCCCTCCCTCGCCCCTCAACCCGGCCTGGGAAGAGGTACCACTGCATTCTTCAGGGGTTTAAAATACGGAGAGAGGGGCACAGTGAGGTTTCCTCCGTTTCCTCCAATCAGAACTATCTCAGTGTCCTCTATAAGAAGTGCTTATTAGTCCGGCTGCAGCCTGAGTCTGCAAATTACACAACTATTGATGTCAAATGGATGTGGTAATTCATCCAATTAAAGTGTTATTTTAGGCCCATTAAAGGAAGAGGGTTTAGGGGAAAGTAGCTCATTAAGAGTCACTGACTGTAGATTTATCTCCGTCAAACAAACCGCTATGAAATGTTTATCTACTCAGTCACTAATGACCAGGGTGAGTTGGTGATTTAGACATAACTCTCCCTCCATCCCTCCCTCCCTCCCTCCGAGATGTACACAGATCATGTGGGCCGTCCTCCTGCATTCCTCTGCTAACTACTCAGTGTGGTTTGATAGAGCTAAAACCAGAGTTGGACTAATCCTGGATCTCAGGGTGTAAACTGTGCTTGATTAGGATTAGAGTAATGGGGATTAGGTGTCTGAAAGCTGTTCATGGAGCTGTGTGGAATCTGTCATCTCAAACTGGTGTCACAGATTAGATTTTTTTTTTAAATCACACTTTGTGCTTACTTGAGCTCAGCAGTAAACACAAAGGTATCCTTTATACACCACAGAGTGCTGATGTTGTTTTTTTATTTTTCTATCAAACACAGTCCATGAAAGTGTGTGTTTGGTACAGAGTGGGAGAGTCTATAATGACTGCAGGTATTAGACAGGGAGGAATGTGAAAGTGAGAGGAGTGGAGGTGGAGACAGGGTTCACCTGTGAGCTGAGCTCTGGTGCTCATTAATTGGCTGTGGTGCCTGCTGTGTCCTGTCATACCACCAGTTGGGGGGGGCTACAATTTATTATCTACATTTAGGAGTCAATTTGTCAAGACCTCAACTGCTCTGGGCTGAGGCTGATGAAAAGAGGTTCACTCTCACTGCCCAGCCCTATAACCAACATCCTGGCTCTGACACACACACAAACACACACACACAAACACCAGGGAGGCTACACCTAGACATTATCACACAGGAGAGGCAACTGGAGAGAGAGAAAGCAAGCAGGAGTGATTCATCTACTATAGTCTGTCCATCATGTCTGTTAAAACTGAATACTCATTTTGACTTGGCAGTTGGCACCTTCAGTTTGTGTATGTAGATACCTGTACAGTTTGTGTATGTAGATACCTGTACAGTTTGTGTATGTAGATACCTGTACAGTTTGTGCATTTAGATACCTGTACAGTTTGTGTATGTAGATACCTGTACAGTTTGTGCATTTAGATACCTGTACAGTTTGTGTATGTAGATACCTGTACAGTTTGTGCATTTAGATACCTGTACAGTTTGTGCATTTAGATACCTGTACAGTTTGTGTATGTAGATACCTGTACAGTTTGTGCATTTAGATACCTGTACAGTTTGTGCATTTAGATACCTGTACAGTTTGTGTATGTAGATACCTGTACAGTTTGTGTATGTAGATACCTGTACAGTTTGTGCATTTAGATACCTGTACTAGTACACGTGGACAAATGTGGTTTAAACCCGGCCTTATGTCAACTGGTGAAACAGTAAAGTTGACTGATAATGACTGATTGAAATATAACTAGGTTACTTCCCCTTCAGTCAACATAAGCCTAGTGCAAAATGACTCCGACTTATTGTTTTCAATGCAGCTGAAATGAAGGAAATTAAGCTCTTGACCTTCAGTCCAGCAGGATGTTTACAGTATCATCAAGGTGAGTAAGTTCTGGTGGGGAGAACTCTGAGGACCGATAGCAGGCTGAGATAGGAGCCATTTAGCGTTTAGCAACAGGATGAATCACATGATAACAGGGGACCACGTGATGGACATGGGTATCAATGTACTACCCCTGAAAGAGCCAGACGGCAAACCAGCAAGTCATCACAGGTCTGAGAGGGGTAAAGATCACCTCTCACTCATACACTCACTGATAAGCCTCACCTTATCATGACCATAAAGTGCAAGTAATGAAGATGATTCACTGATAATGTAGAAACAATAAAAATCGAATTACTTGTAACTGACCAAATTCCTAGTTCACACAGGAGCATTCTTGACACAGCCCCACCCAGGGAGGATCAGCCCTGGTCTGCTCTGCCATGGAGGCTGAAATGTGACCCCTGACCTCTATCCCTGCAGATGCTACACTACACTGATTCCCCCTCTGAATGGCACACATACACAATCCATGTCTCAATTGTCTCAAGGCTTAAGAATCCTTCTTTAACCTGTCTCCTCTCCTTCATCTTTAACCTGTCTCCTCTCCTTCATCTTTAACCTGTCTCCTCTCCTTCATCTACACTGATTTGTAGTTGATTTAACAGGTCACATCAAAAAGGATCATAGTTTCACCTGGATTCACCTGGTCAGTCTGTCATGGAAGAGCAGGTGTTGCTAATGATTTGTCCACTCAGTATATCTCTCTCGCTCTATTATATGTGAGAATAATTTGAATGTGCTGGTGTTTTTATAGTCTTTTTTGTCCAACAATAAATACATTTTATTTCTTGGGGGCCAAATAAAACCACCAGAGGGCCGCCAGTTGGGGAACCCTGCTATAGAGTGAGAAGACACAGCTCACAGAGTGTTGGTGGCATCTCTTCTGTCAACTAGACCCGTACATACATACTTCACAACTTACATTTCAGTTTCAATTACAATATACATGTTTTATGGAGTCAATCACCATCATACCCAGCCATATCATTTCTTCATTTAGTTTTAAGTTGTTCTAACTCTGTTCATGATCTGCTGAAATAGTAAGTGTTTTAAAGCACATTAACCAGAGTACTAAGCATTAAGTACAGGTAGGCTATAATATTCTGCCAGGTTTAAACTGGAAAACAATTCCCTGAGACTTAGATGTAATTACATCGGCCAACTGAAGCTATAATACACTGCAATCAACAGGAGACTGGAAGTCATAACTGTTTCTTTCAATAGTAACCTACCTTTCATGAGTTTACAATCAACTGTCATTACATCAAAGTTGCAATACATACAACTCTGCTTTATGCTATGAAAAGCTTGTGAACTGTGAACCTAAACATTTAAAATCAGTGTTGAGTCAAAATGAATAAGGTGGATTTTTGCTATACATCCACTCTGGGATGGCAGGCATTAGCCACCTCATAATAGAGTATGAGCAACTGACCTGGAAAGCCCAGAGTATAGGCCCAGGTCTATAAAGACACTGATGTGAGAGAATGTGAGAAAGAGAGAGAGAGAGAATGAGAGAGAGAGAGAGAAAGAAAGAGACTCAGAGAGAGAGAAAGATAGGGGAAGAGAGGGAGAGAACGAGAGAGAAAGAGACTCAGAGAGAGAGAAAGAGAGGGGGAGAAAGAGAACGAGAGAGAAAGAGACTCAGAGAGAGAGAAAGAGAGAGAAGAAAAGCGAGAGAGAGAGAGAGAGAGACTCATAGAGAGATAGGGAGAGGGGGGAGACTCAGAGAGTGAGAGAGTAATGGACAGAGAGAGAGACAGAGAGAGAACCATTTGCACATCATTACAACACTTTATATACATAATGACATTTGTAAAGTCTTTATCCTTTTGAAACTTCTGTACGTGTAATGTTTACTGTTCATTTTTATTTCACTTTATATATTATCTACCTCACTCGCTTTTGCAATGTTAACACATGTTTCCCATGCCAATAAAGCCCATTGAATTGAGAGAGCGAGAGAGAGGAGAGAGAGAGAAAATACAAGTAGATTTAGAGTATATTGGTTTTGTACATTCAGCTAACCCAGCAGTGTTGTTGTGGCTGTTCTGGCATTACACTCCTGAGTTCACTCCTTTAGTACATCACAACGTTGAGAGAGTCTGGCGAGACACGAACCAAACAGCACGCAATAGAGGAAGAAAATTAGCCACAAAATGATTACGTCTGAGTAATGGATTGCTGAACAATGTCTTTGATGCCAAAATGCCACCAGCAAAATGGTGTATGTTTGAAATGAATGCCACATTGTATATGCATTTCCATTTTGACAAGTAGAACAAGTTCCCACAGCACCACACAAAGCTACACAGTAGTTGCAACACAGTAAGAGTAGTTATACGTCAGAATGTAAAACTGGGAACCAATCTCTTTCATGTCCAAACAGAACACAGATGAGCTGGTGTTGGGTTGTCAGTAGTTACCACAGCGACAAAGTCATAAACCCTGCCAATTTCTCAAATGTCTCTTCTTAAAATGGGATTTTAAACCTAATCCTCCTAACCCTAACCCTAACCTTCAGGACAGGGCTTTGTCACAGTGCTAACTTTAGGCTTAAATTAAGACCAACAAGCATGGTTTGTTTTCATGAATTTTTAAGATAGACTATTTTGACTTTGTGGCTGTGGTAACTAGTGGAAACCACACCTGTTCTAGAAATGGACAGTGGTGGGAAAACATACAGTACTTGAGTACAAGAAAAGACACCTTAACAGAAAGTAAAGACACGGTAATAGAACGTTACTCAAGTTAAAGTGAAAGTCACCCACTACTTGAGTAAAAGCCTAAAAGTATTTGATTTTAAATATCAAAAGTAAATGCAACTGCTAAATTATACTTAAGTATCAAAAGTAAAAGTATTACTCATTTACAATTCCTTATATTAAGCAAAGTAGACGGCACAAGTTTCTTGTTTAAAAAATGTACTGTTAGCCAGGGGCAGACTCTGACACTCAGACATTATTTACAAAAGATGCATTATGCTTAGTGAGTCCGCCAAATCAGAGGCAGTGGATGACCAGGGATGTTCTCTTGATAAGTGTGTGAATTAGACAATGTTCCTGTTTTGTTAAGCATTCAAAATGTAACTAGTACTTTTGGTTGTCAGGGAAAATGTATGGAGTAAAAAGTACAATATTTCCTTAAGGAATGTAGTGAAGTAAAACTAAAAGTTGTCAAACATAGAAATAGTAAAGTAAAGTACAGATACCCCCCCCAAAAAAGTATACTTAAGTAGTACTATAAAGTATTTTTCCTTAAGTACTTTACACCACTGGAAATGGACCACGCTATCACCAGGACAAACACTGCAGCCCAATATCCACAGGGTCCACCACTGTCTGTTTGAGTGATGAGGACAGCTCCCTCCAAGCCTCCCACAGGAATCACTGTGATAGGCCTGCATACTGCACTCTGCACTGTTCAAGCATTTCCGGGTTAGAAAGCTAGTCCGCCCCCTCACCCATCCCTGAAAGTAGACTTTTTGCAGTCAAAAACAGCAGAAGTACTTTTTACAGTATACTGATGCACTCTCAGTACCCTTTGATTGATCATGCTGTTCATGTCAGGAGAAGTAGTCCAATAGGCCTCTCAGCCCTTCGCATGTTATTGCATGATTTAGTTGGTCTTTATTCAATTATTTAACTAGTCAAGTCAGTTAAGAACAAATTCTACCCCGGCCAAACCCGGATGATGCTGGGCCAATTGTGCGCCGCCCTATGGGACTCCCAACCACGGCCAGATTTGATACAGCCTGGATTTGAACCAGGGACTGTAGTGACACCTTAGACCGCTGCACCACTCAGGAGTCTTAAAGAGGATTAAGAACAGGTACTACTGTACTTGAAAACACCTTCTGAAGCTCTTGTTGTTTGAAGTGTATTTAACTGTCACTTCTGTACAATAAAGGAATTGACTATTTATTCCTGGATTCTCTAATTGATATTAAAATGTGTAGTCGTACTTCACATTGTATAGCCTTGCAAACAAAACGAAACATTTTGCCCCAGCACTGATTATACATTTTTAGGTTCACAGGTCTCAGTTTCACACTTTCATAATTGACCTGCTATTGAAAAAGTATAGATCTAGGCTACTTTTCTTAGCAACGAATTACTTGGCTATGTAAGTACAGTGAGGGATGGTACAATGTATTATCATACATTATAGAATATAATGCATAGATTGTGCAGTAAAAGTACATTACTATATGCAATTGAATGGTACATCTTATATTCATACCAAATGTCCAACCCAGGTGTGTCCAAATGCAAAGCATCAAGTGAATGATCAGTTGCCTACCTGAGCACACATGGAGAATTCCAAGTAAAACCGACATCCCAATAGAAGTTGGTGACATTATTCAACGTCTCTCGTCTGAGAATATTGCTTAATTAATCCAAATTATTCGTGAAATACTTCAACAATCCACTCCTTCATAATCTTGATGTCAATTTCAAAACTGGTTTTAGAATACCGAGAAAATTACGAAATAAAATAATGTTTTTTTTAATATTTAAAATGTTAGTCCAATATCTCGTCTCAAAAGTTGTATTCCATGAATTGTGGAGAATATAAAAATCTACCGAGAACAAACTGCCCGCAAAATGGGAATAGGACGCTTGCTCTGCGGTGTATCAATAGTAATAAACTGACGTGATATCCAAAAGCTATGGAAGCAAGTTTCGATCTTTAAAAAAAAAATGTTTTACATGTTATTTAGGCACGTTTAGAATAGTTCTATCGCTTCTTGGAGTTTGTCATCACGTCTCAGTCGTGCGTTCTCGTTTAACGGGTAACTGTATAATCCAATTCAAATAATCCTCTTCCCATTTATATGGATAATAAAGTAAGGAAATCACAGGCAACAATCCAGAGAGAAAACACCACAAAGTAATTTGTGAAACAAAAAACCAGTGGAGGTCCGTTGTAAACCCCTCCTAGAGAATCGATGCTTGCAGTCACATCATTTAGGTCCGTTTTTGAATCTGTCACTTGACAACGGGAACTTCAGAAGTTTCTTTTCTCCGGGTTTAGATAGGCAAAAGGCTGGACACTTTGTAACCCGGATCCATCGGTCGTGGATCACTACTACTTTTCCATCAATTCAGTGGCCCTTTGGGTTACCAAAGTTTCAACCCACAAAAGCGTATTTGGGTTTTCGAATCCCCTGTGTGCACCGCGGACCCCTTCACCTCGGGCAGGGGGGATTCGAATTCACATTCACAGCCCTTCATTCACTGGAGTTGAATGCCTCGTCAAATGGTATGTGCCATTCTCCCCCCTTCAAGAAGCTTACAATTGGTTTTTCCATAGAATAAATTTAACCTCTTACAGGCTGGATTGGTGAGCGCAGCGCAGATGAGCGATCAAATCTTTTCAGTTACGGAGGTGACTGGTAACATTTATGTATGTTGCCTACCACAATACAGTTATGTTTGTTATTCACAATCCCCATGCACGTGGTAAACCTATAGGTAGCCTATGTGTGTGAAGGATAGACAGGCCACGTGGTAAACCTATAGGTAGCCTATGTGTGTGAAGGATAGACAGGCCACGCGTTAGACTTTTCCCTGTTCTTACACATTCCGATGTTATACTAAGCAATAGTATGCAATAATAATAATGGTAATAATAATAATAGAATAGAATATAGAGTTGAAAATAACACAAGCCCTGTTTTGGTTGACTTAAAGTAATTTCTGTTTCCCAAAAATGTAACATCTTCTAGAAGAGAAAAAAACAATATGACAACTATTAACCTACAACCTATAGAATAAGATGTTTTCTCAAAATCAATGCACAGAAGCCATAGGATATCAAGTAATGACCTATTTTAGTGGCAACAGAACTACACTATTTATACAAAAGGTATGTGGACACCCCTTCAAATGAGTGGATTCAGCTGTTTCACCCACACCCGTTGCTGACAGGTGTATAAAACCGAGCACACAGCCATGCAATCTCCATAGAAAACATTGAATAGAATGGCCTTACCGAAGAGCTCAGTGACTTTCAGTTCATAAAATGTCTGCCCAGCTAGAGCTGCCCCGGTCAACTGTACGTGCTGTTACTACGAAGTGGTAGGCCACAAGCTCACAGAAAGGGACCGCCGAGTGCTGAAGCGCACCGCACGTATAAATTCTTCTGTCTTCGGTTGCAAAACTTACTACCAAGTTCCAAACTGCCTCTGGTAGCAATGTCAACACTAGAACTGTTCATCAGGTGCTTCATGAAATGTGTTTCCATGGCCGAGCAGCCGCTCACAAGCCTAAGTTCACCATGCATTTTTATTTATTTTTATTTTTATTTCACCTTTATTTAACCAGGTTGGCAAGGTTCTCATTTACAACTGCGACCTGGCCAAGATAGAGCAAAGCAGTGCGACACAAACAACAACACAGAGTTACACATGGGATAAACAAACGTACAGTCAATAACACAATAGAAAAATCTGTATACAGTGTGTGCAAATGAAGTAAGGAGGTAAGGCAATAAATAGGCCAATAGTGGCAAAGTAATTACAATATAGCAAGAAGAAATACTGGTGTGCAAAAGAGCAGAAAAACAAAAACAAATATTGGGATGAGGTAGGTAGCGAGGTCCATACAGAAATCTTTTGTCAATATCAGTGTGGAAGAACTTGACTGAACTGGACTGCGCAGAGCCCTGACCTCAACCCCATCAAACACTTTTGGGATGAATTGGAATGCCGACTGCGAGCCAGGCCTAATTGCCCAACATCAATGCCCAACCTCACTAATGGACTTGTGGCTGAATGGAAGCAAATCCCCGCAGCAATGTTTGAACATCTGTGGAAAGCCTTCCCAGAAGAGTGGAGGCTGTTATAGCAGCAAAGGGGGGACCAACCTCATATTAATGCCCATGATTTTGGGTAGAGATGTTTGACGAGCAGGTGTCCACATACTTTTGGTCATGTAGTGTATCTGTTCTATACTCCCAAGCTCATGCTTTGGCTTTCTGCTGGAGTGAGATACAAATCTTAATCAGTCAATTCAAATTCACTTTAGGGGCGATTATCTTGGAACTAGGTTTCTCTTAACCATGATCAAAGATGCTAATCTACTTTAAAATGTGTAAGATTTGCTAAACGAGAAAAACTTTTGTCATTGTCTTTTCAATGCAGTTCTTTTGCATTTAATCAATTCTAGTTTAAAAAAAATGTCTAGTCTGTGATTTTAGACAATACTCCAGCAATGACAGGTATTCATTAAAAAAGATGGTTGAATTTGATTAATTTTATGAGTAAATGTTTTATGTAAAAGGTTCATTAAAAAATGACATTGATTACATGAAATAAGAATCTTGATAAAAAGTAATATCATAGCCCATACAAAGAGCCTATAATTTCAGCTCAGGCCCTGTCCTTTGAGGCTGTATTAGTTACCCAACAGCGCCCTCCAGTGAGAGTAAGTGGAACTCATCCATCATGGGCATATCGCCATCTTTATCTGCGATGGAGATGTTATTGACAACACACAGGCCAAATAAATAAATCCTGAAAATCTAAATGTATTATCATACCATAAGAAAAACTGTCACCTATCCACCCTTTTTTGTACAATGTGTTGATCTTCATTAGTTATGCCTCATTGTATGTAGGATGAGGAATAGAATGATCAGGAGGTCACACTGACATACAGATTATGGTAAACGTCATTCAATCGCATTATCTCCCCTATTTCTCAGTCTCATTCATTCCTCTCCATTTAGGTCTCAAATGTGATTCTGCTCTTTTCTTGAACCAGCCTCTGTGTCTCAGTGTTCTACAAGGTGTCGCTCCTGCCAGGCTGTCACCAATCCTTTAATTGCCCTGGTTCTGCCCATGGCTAGTCAGCTGAATACTTCCAAATGGAATTATACTTTTCTTGGAACCAACAGGAGAGAACAGTACAAGACTGAAACATACGGGCGATTATGGACCCTGGCCTCATTGAGACAAGCAACATGGGGTCTGACTGAGAGGTCTGGCATGTGGAAAGCATTCACTGGCTGCAGGCAGATGTGTTGTACATTCTTTTAGAAAGTGGAGAAGGATCAACCTACAAAACAGAGGTAGCTACAGTAACAATGTGATGTTGTGTCTACTATGTTGCATCATCACCCCCTACTCCCTCCGAGCATCACCAACCTGATGTCCCAGGTCTAAACCAGTCCCTGACTGGAGGGGAAGAATGAAAAACATCAGTGGAACTGTCTTTGAGGTCCATATTTGAATTTGAGGGACCAACAGAGTATGAACACAACTCTGATTTAAAAGATTTGAGCTTCATTCTGAGAAGTACAGAACCATTCACAACACAAGCAGACTAAAGCAAGTGGATGAATACATCCCCCAATAAATAGCTCAGATATTATTAAAACAAATACTGAAAAGATCTTTGTTTGGTTTCACTATCTTTCTCTTTGTTTTTCTATTGAATTTGGACCTGAGGAATACAAACAGTTGCCTGTTTTAGTCGGCTTCCTCTCCATTGCCTACGACAGCCATCCATGCAGTATCAGATAACAATAGCTGAGCTATATCCTCTCAATAGCTGAGCATATCTCCTCACTATCCTCCTCCTCTCAATAGCTGAGCATATCTCCTCTCTACCTCCTCTCAATAGCTGAGCATATCTCCTCTCTACCTCCTCTCAATAGCTGAGCATATCTCCTCTCTATCCTCCTCTCAATAGCTGAGCATATCTCCTCTCTACCTCCTCTCAATAGCTGAGCATATCTCCTCTCTATCCTCCTCTCAATAGCTGAGCATATCTCCTCTCTACCTCCTCTCAATAGCTGAGCATATCTCCTCTCTATCCTCCTCTCAATAGCTGAGCATATCGCCTCTCTATCGCAGAGCAGGCGAGGACCTGGATGTGAGTTGTTGCCTTGATCAGAGCAGCACAGAGGCAGAGAAAATAACATATTTGTCTTGACTGTGACAGCTGCGAGCTGTGAGAAGAGAGGAGACAGTAGAGTGCTTTTAACACCACAGCCATTTCTCCTTTCCTTGGCACAGCCTCCATGAAGAGAAAATATAGCATGAAAGTACAGACAACTTTTCCACCCTTCCCTGCATCCCACTCCAGGAGACTATCAACTTGTGATGATTACAATAACTCAAACATTGTCCCCAATTACTAGGAAAAGGGATGCAAATGTTGTCAGTACATTCAAGCCGAAGAGGTTTGGGATCCGTTCATTTGTCAAAGCTCCAGGCTTCTCCACCTTTCGATAGAATGCACAGATAATTTAATTAGACTTACTGTGGAAGAAGTGGTTACATTTGTTTGTCTTGCTGCTGTGGTACCTCAGAGGCAAGTGGTCTTGGTGGGGCCCCTGAGTCTTCCCCTGCTGTCTCTTACACCAGTGGGATTGAGATCTCCGCAGACCAGTGTGGCGAGGGGCCCAATGATGAGGACCCTTATGAGGGCAGACCCCCAGCATGGCCAGTACCACCACCAGTAGAGATACAGACTGCATGGTGTCTGCTGTAATAACACAGAACCAGACCAATCCCACTGGGATAGATCCTTTTCACAGCCACGTCATCAGCAACAACTCACATCCAGGTCCCAGTCTGATATTCCCAAATATGAGTAGTCCAGCAGTAGTTTAATGTCCCAATGTCAAGCAATGTATCCAGTACCAGTATGCAAAATACGGTTCACTATCCATTTCATCACCTGCCACTTTAAATACAAAGAGAAGAATCCACCTTGGCTTAATTTGTGATAGGCCTATTCTTCCAAATACAGGCTCAGCTTGAGAAAACTATCATGAAGCACCATGCAGAGAGAACTATGAGATCCAATGCTATTTCAGGTTAAACTCAAAGAGATGATCCAATGGCATTTCAGGGATAAACTCAAAGAGATGATCAAATGGCATTTCAGGGATAAACTCAAAGAGATGATCCAATGGTATTTCAGGGATAAACTCAAAGAGATGATCCAATGGTATTTCAGGGATAAACTCAAAGAGATGATCCAATGGTATTTCAGGGATAAACTCAAAGAGATGATCAAATGGTATTTCAGGGATAAACTCAAAGAGATGATCCAATGGCATTTCAGGGTTAAACTGAGAGATGAAAAGGCTCCAAAGTATCCCTGGACAGCAAATTAGACTATCAGTATCACCTTCTGGTAACACCACATTCTCCTCAAACCCCATCTCCACATTCACAGCTAGTGTTTCCCCCAGTGTACGATGGGATCTGAGTGAGGAGCTCACTGTGATCAACACACATACAATGTGTATGGTGTAGTTCATTCGCCGTCCTGTGATTCTGCTGCTCAGTTCTCTCTCTCTCTCTCTCTCTCTCTCTCTCTCTCTCTCTCTCTCTCTCTCTCTCTCTCTCTCTCTCTCTCTCTCTCTCTCTCTCTCTCTCTCTCTCTCTCTCTCTCTCTCTCTCTCTCTCTCTCTCTCTCTCTCTCTCTCTCTCTCTCTCTCTCTCTCTCTCTCTCTCTCTCTCTCTCTCTCTCTCTCTCTCCTCTCTCTCTCTCTCTCTCTCTCTCTCTCTCTCTCCTCTCTCTCTCTCTCTCTCTCTCTCTCTCTCTCTCTCTCTCTCTCGACAGGCCTTCTCTCTCCCCAGCCAGCTCAATGGACAGGCCTTCTCTCCTCTCTCTCCCTCTTTCTCCCCAGCCAGCTCAATGGACAGGCCTTCTCTCCTCTCTCTCCCTCTCTCTCCCCAGCCAGCTCAATGGACAGGCCTTCTCTCCTCTCTCTCCCTCTCTCTCCCCAGCCAGCTCAATGGACAGGCCTTCTCTCCTCTCTCTCCTCAGCCAGCTCAATGGACAGGCCTTCTCTCCTCTCTCTCTCTCTCTCTCTCTCCCCAGCCAGCTCAATGGACAGGCCTTCCTCTCTCCTCTCTCTCCTCAGCCAGCTCAATGGACAGGCCTTCTCTCCTCTCTCTCCCCAGCCAGCTCAATGGACAGGCCTTCTCTCCTCTCTCTCCCTCTCTCTCCCCAGCCAGCTCAATGGACAGGCCTTCTCTCCTCTCTCTCCTCAGCCAGCTCAATGGACAGGCCTTCTCTCCTCTCTCTCTCTCTCTCTCTCTCTCCCCAGCCAGCTCAATGGACAGGCCTTCCTCTCTCCTCTCTCTCCTCAGCCAGCTCAATGGACAGGCCTTCTCTCCTCTCTCTCCCTCTCTCTCCCCAGCCAGCTCAATGGACAGGCCTTCCTTTCTCCTCTCTCTCCCTCTCTCTCCCCAGCCAGCTCAATGGACAGGCCTTCCTCTCTCCTCTCTCTCCCTCTCTCTCCCTCTATCTCTCCCTCTCTCTCCCCAGCCATCTCAATGGACAGGCCTTCTCTCCTCTCTCTCCCTCTCTCTCCCCAGCCAGCTCAATGGACAGTCCTTCCTCTCTCCTCTCCTCGTTCCGTCCTATTCTTCCTGATAACTCGCTTTTCTTTTTAATATTCAAATCCAGTTTGTGGACATTTCTTCTTTTCTTGTGATGTGTGATGTGTGTGTGTGATGTGTGTGTGTGTGTGTGTGTGGAGCGGGCCCTGCAGACCGCATGCTGATTGTCCCTTTCAGGCGTGTTGAAGCCTTCATAAAGCCCGGGCCACCCCAGAGGTGACTGGAGGGGTCACACACAGGCGGGGCCTGGCGAGAGAGTCCACATTCTCTTCCCCCTGACTAACAGAGCCACTGCCCAAACACAGAAATACAAGAAAGTTATCTTCCTCCCCAGAGAGCAATGCATCTTGGGAATGTATAATATGAGAATAAAGGTTGTGAAGAAGCAGTTGCAGAATCACCTTGGGCTGACTGAAGCACAGGAGTCTCTGGATCGTGACCATACTTCACCCTGCTCACTCCTCTCATCTTTTTATCATTCACACTCTGTCCTCGGTGGAGGAATTATCCATTTATTTATTTAGAGAGGCTTCTTTTCTTTCTTTTTTCAAAACAGGAATTCTAATTCCCTGGCTTTTGTCAAGCGGTGATGGGTCTCCAAGGTGTTTAGAGGAGATAAACACACATATGTTTATGAGTCAGAGCCAGGGTTTGTGTTTGATAGAGGCCTTTCAACGGTTTCCAAACAATTCCAAAATGTCTGGAGGGTTTATGTGTCTCTGTGTCCGCTTGGGGGCTGTGTACCAGTTTACAGGCAAAGGAAGTACATCAGATATGTGAGCCTCTATCTGAGCTGACTGATGGTACAACTCCTTAACTTCTTATGGCTGCAGGAGCAGTTTTGAGTAGCTTGGATGAAAGGTGCCCAGAGTCAACGGCCTGCTCCTCAGTCCCAGTTGCTAATATATGCATATTATTAGTAGTATTGAAGTTTCTAAAACTGTTTGAATGATGTCTGTGAGTATAACAGAACTCATATGGCAGGCAAAAACCTGAGAAAAATTCAACCAGGAAGTGGGACATCTGAGGTTTGTAGTTTTTTAACCCGGCCCCTATTGAATACACAGTGGGATATTGGTTATGTTGCATTTCCACTAGATGTCAACCATCTTTAGAAACTTCAATGAGGCTTCTACTGTGATGTGAGGCCGGATGAGAGCTCTTTGAGTCAGTGGTCTGGCAGAGAGCCAGGTCCTGGTCACACGCATTTCACATGATAGCGACCTGCGTTCCATGGCTTTTCTACAGACAATGGAATTCTCTGATTGGAACGTTATTGAAGATTTATAATAAAAACATCCTAAAGATTGATACTATACTTAGTTTGAAATGTTTCTACGACCTGTAATATAACTTTTTGAACTTTTTGTCCGATGTTTGGCTGGACCTGCACAGGCGTTTGGATTTGTGTACGCCCTTTCAAAACGCCCTTTCAAAAGTAGCTACTTGAACATAAATAATGGACATTATCGAACAAATCAAACATTTATTGTGGAACTAGGATTCCTGGGAGTGTATTCTAATGAAGATCATCAAAGGTAAGGGAATATTTATAATGTTATTTCTGATTTCTGTTGACTCCAATATGGCGGATCATTTTTTTTTTCTTCTGAGAGCAGTTCTCAGATTATTGCGTGGTTTGCTTTTTCCAGAAAGTTGTTTTGAAATCTGACACAGCGGCTGCATTAAGGAGAGGTCTATAATTCCATGTGTAACACTTGTATTTTCATCTACATTTATGATGAGTATTTCTGTAAAATTGATGTGGCTATGCAAAATTCCTGGATGTTTTTGGAACTAGTGAATTTAACGCGCCAATGTAAACTTTTTTTATATAAATATGAACTTTATCAAACAAAACATACATGTATTGTGTAACATAAAGTCCTACGAGTGTCATCTGATGAAGATCATCAAAGGTTAGTGATTCATTTTATCTCTATTATTTATTTTGTGACTCCTCTCTTTGGCTGGAAAATTGGCTCTGTTTTTCTGTGAGTAGGTGGTGACCTAACATAATCGTTTGTGGTGCTTTCACTGTAAAGCCTATTTGAAATTGGACACTGTTGTTTTGAATTTGGCGCCCTGCACTTTCTGGCTGTTGTCATATCGATCCCGTTAACGGGATCTCAGCCCTAAGAAGTTTTAAAGGAAAGAGGATCCTCTTATGTTCACGGACACGCTGGAATGTAGAGGGATAGAGAGGTTAGGAAACTGGAATGTAGAGGGATAGAGAGGTTAGGAAACTGGAATGTAGAGGGATAGAGAGGTTAGGAAACTGGAATGTAGAGGGATAGAGAGGTTGAGTGAATGTAATGTAGAGGGATGGAGAGGTTGGGAGACTGGAATGTAGAGGGATAGAGAGGTTGGGAGACTGGAATGAGTAGACTGTCTGGCTGACAGTATCAATTTACATCAGCATCATCTCCTAGTACAGGTTCCTCTCTCTTCTCTGTAGACACTAGACCAGTGGATGAGCAGAAGCTCAGTGGTGCAGACTGATAGGATTACCCTTGTCCTATTACGTACATTCCATCATGTCAGATCTTCCTCTCTTTTCCCCTACTTCCTGTAGGCGGTAACTACTGTATGATTGATACGTGATATCATGCTGGTGACATGACTCACAGAGATACTGTACATCATGTGTCACACAGTGGGTTTATTTATTCTACGTTGTGGTCCTCTTGAGAGATATACAGAATCCAGTGGCATGACAGATACAGTACTTAGCATTAGCTGGAGGACAGAGTAGGAAGTGGGGTGATGGAGGAGGACAGACTACATCTCAGGCTGTCTTAGACTTAAGTATTTGTACTCAGAGCAAGATGACCTGGGGTCATGAGGAAGTAACAAATCATACTGATGTCACTGTACTCCTCCAGGTGCAATGGGAGCCCGCAAATCATCTCTGATTGGACGTTGAGGGAGCGTTGCGGCTCTAAACACACAACACAGACTATAACCATCCTTATGAGACTATCGATGCTCACATCACGCAACACTAACGTACTAGATCTAATTAAATATTTCAGAATTCAGAAATGTACAAACGGCATGTGAACAGTATAAATGCATTCCATTTGTTTCTTAAAAGCAACAACTGTGCAATCAATCTGTTAATACCTGTACATCAGAACATACTGGTGTGAACTATGTAGAAGTAACATGTCGTTATGGTAAAGATTTATCTCTCAGGCACATAGTAAATCACAGAAACATGACGTTGAGCTTTCACCACCGCTTGACAGTCTGACACATACAGTTTGTATTTCTATTTATTATGGATCCCCATTAGTTCCTGCCAAGGCAGCAGCTTCTCTTCCTAGCGTTTATTATGGATCCCCATTAGTTCCTGCCAAGGCAGCAGCTTCTCTTCCTAGGGTTTATTATGGATCCCCATTAGTTCCTGCCAAGGCAGCAGCTTCTCTTCCTAGGGTTTATTATGGATCCCCATTAGTTCCTGCCAAGGCAGCAGCTTCTCTTCCTAGGGTTTATTATGGATCCCCATTAGTTCCTGCCAAGGCAGCAGCTTCTCTTCCTGGGGTTTATTATGGATCCCCATTAGTTCCTGCCAAGGCAGCAGCTTCTCTTCCTAGGGTCCAAACACATTAAGACACTTACATTACACATAAAACAAAATATATAACAGTACATCATTATTACCCCACAACATATCTACAATACAAAATGTATATACCACCATACAACAATATTACAACGTTCGTTGGTGTAGAGAGTGTGTGCTAGCGTGTGTCTACGTGTGTCTGTTCCTGTGTGTGTGTCTGTTCCTGAGTGTGTGTCTCTTCACTGTCCCCGCTGTTCCATAAGGTGTATTTGTATCTATTTTTTAAATTGGATTCTTCTACTTGAATCAGTTACCTGATGTGGAATAGAGTTCCATGTAGTCATGGCTCTATGTAGTAATGTGCATGTCCCATAGTCTGTTCTGGACTTGGGGACTGTGAAGAGACCTCTGGTGGTATGTCTTGTGGGGTATGCATGGGTGTCTGAGCTGTGTGCTAGTAGTTTAAATAGACACCTCAGTGCATTCAGCATGTCACCACTTCTTACAAAAACAAGTTGTGATGAAGTCAATCTCTCCTCCACTTTGAGCCACGAGAGATTGACAGGCATATCATTCATGTTAGCGCCACATGTACACTGTTGACAGTGCTGTTTAGAAGGTGATTTATTATGGACAGATCTCTGCCCATCTTAGCTACTGTTGTATCAATGTGTTTTGACCATGACAGATTACAATCCAGGGTTACTCCAGGCAGTTTAGTCACCTCAAATGGCTCAATTTACACATGATTAATTACAAGATTTAGTTGAGGTTTAGGGTTTAGTGAATGATTTGTCCCAAATACAATGCTTTTAATTTTTGAAATATTTAGGACTAAGTTATTCCTTGCCTCCAATTTTGAAATTTCAGTTGCTGTGGTAGCTTACATGTATAGTGTTAAGTCATCCACATACATAGACACACTGGCTTTACTCAAAGCCAGTGGCATGTCGTTATTAAAAATTGGAAAAAGAAAGGTGCCTAGACAGCTGCCCTGGGGAATTCCTAATTCTACCTGGATTATGTTAGAGAGGCTTCCATTAATGAACAGCCTCTGTGTTCTGTTAGACAGATAACTCTTTATCCACAATATAGCAGGGGTTGTAAAGCCATAACACATACGTTTTCCAGCAGCAGACTATGATCGATAATATCAAAAGCCGCACTGAAATCTAACAAAACAGCCCCCACAATCTTTCTATCATCAATTTCACTTGTTTAAGTGCTGTGCTTGATGAATGTCCTTCCCTATACGCATGCTGAAAGTCTGTTGGTAATTTGTTTACTGTAAAATAGCATTGTATCTAGTCAAGCACAATTCTTTCCAAAAGTTTACTCAGGGTTTGTAACAGCCTGATTGGTCGGCTATTTGAGCCAGGCTTTGCTATTCTTAGGTAGAGGAATGGCTTTTGCTTCCCTCCATGCCCGAGGGCACACACGTTCTAATAGGCTTAAATGAAGATATGGCAAGGAGATACACAAGATATGCTGAAGGTCTAAGGCCTCAGGCAGAGGGTTCTAACCCTGACATAGAGAGAGATAGAGAGAGTTATGGACAGGGATTCAGTAGGGAGTGGATGTGAAATACTAAATGTAGTCCTGTTATCTCTCTGGACACAGAGCAGAAAGCTTCACAGTGACTGCCAGACTCTATCTCTCTCTCCTCCATGGACAACTCTCTGGTCTCCCAGCTCTCTGTGTCACAACCCAAGAAGGCTAGCCATCTGGGCTCCAGCCCGGTCAGAATACAGTAAACATGCACAAGTACACAGCACAAACAAGCCAAAAAAGTGTTTTAAAAATGCAACATCACATTGAGTAAACACCAGAGAAGAGGGGGATACATAAAGGAAAGGATGCACAGCAGAGAGAAAGAAAAGACAAACAGCTCAGTGAAGACATTCCTCCCCTCACCATGAAGACAAAAAGACAGGGTCTCTTCAGAGAGGACACAACGGCAAGCTAAACAAATCTGTTTCTGTTTTGTTATTCAAGGAGTACCCTCATGCATGATGCCACTGCGAAGAACTGGGAGAAAGAGAGAGAGAGAGAGAGAAAGCAGACAGGAAAGAGAGGGAGAGAGAGGGAGAGGACAGAGAGAGAGAGTGAGAGGGTAGCGAGAGGGAGAGAGAAGGAGAGGATAGAGAGAGGGAGAGGATAGAGAGAGAGAGAGAGAGAGAGAGGGGGGGGAGAGGGAGAGGGGGGAGAGAGGGGGAGGATAGAGAGAGGGAGAGAGGGAGTAACAGAGAGAGGGAGTAAGGGAGAGGATAGAGAGAGCGAGAGAGGGAGAGAGAGGGGGAGAGGATAGAAAGAGAAAGGGGGGAGAGGGAGAGAATAGAGAGGGAGAGCGGGAGAGATGATAGAGAGAGGGAGAGGATAGAGAGAGGGGGAGAGGATAGAGAGAGGGTGAGAGGATAGAGAGAGGGAGAGAGGGGGACACCACAGTGAGGTTAGGAGCACAATAGGGTGATAAACAGGCTGTTGCTTTTCCGCTTGCCTGCGCAGACTGAATCCCCCTCTCCCAGGGTCTTTTAATGGGGCTCACATTAGCTTCTGTTTAGCATCAGCACCCGCATGGCCTGTGGAGAATGATTCAAATAAGCCTGCTATCATGGAAGGTCCTGGAAACAACAACAAAACACAGTCAGTCTCCTGTTATTGTGGCCAGGCTACAGGCCCTGTCATTCCTTTATCATCTGTATTTGTTTATTCATAAGACTTTTGTGTCCCACTAAGGAGAGATTTAGTTTCACGCATCAGGAATACAATTGTGCATTGCGCAGTGTGAGTTATGAATACTACGAGACACTGCCGGGTACTGAATAAAGGTGTTCAACATTACAGATTGATATGCTCCACATCTCCACTCTGACTGTACTCTAGTCCACAGTAGCCAATTTGTATGTTGTCATGCATGGCTGCACTGGCAGAACAGGCTGACAAGAAACAACCGTGTCTCCTCTGACTCTCCCTGGGACTCTCTCTCCTCTCTTTGTCATGTCACAGCTTGCTGAATGGCCGACGCCCTGCTCCTGTCTCCTCTCTCTCTCCCACATAGAGAAGCATGGTGGCAGAAACAAGTAGCATTGAGTTTTCATGCTTAATTGGCTTAATCGGTTTAGTGGCTGGAGAGGTTTTAATGACAGAGAGAGAGGGAGAGCAGTAACTGAGTCAAGGATGCTTTTTGTCTTCACCTTTATTGGGCCCTCGTCACAATGGCCTCCTCAGCCAATCAGAGCATGGCAAGCTGCTGGACAAGAACCTGACCAGCAGTGGAGCTCTATAAGAAAAACACACCCAGTTTCCTCATGGTGAATGATGTCACAACGTTGGTCATTTACCTCTTAGTTACATTGATGATTCATCAATTACCGGTGTTCTGTTCTTTTCAGTACTTTGTAACAGTCAAGTAAGTTGTTATTACTAACTATGCTGACACATAGAAACAGGTTGCTGTAGCAGCAACACCAAATTGTTGTTTTTTTTGTCAGGAAAAATGTTATTTAATGTCTGCCAGCAACTCATTATTTTATAATCTCACTATAAAGATGGATTTTACAGCACATTGGGCTAAAGAATAGATTAGCTTTGGAAGCCTGTGATTAAGCTTAGCATTGTTATTCATTTTACCAGATTGTCAGAAAAATGTAAAGACAATTGAGGAAACGTTGACATCTTAAATCTGTGACAAAAGAGCTGAGTTTCCTGCCAGGCCAGCAGACTGAAAGGAATAGAGAGAGAAGGAGAGAGAAAGAGAAAGCGAGAGTGAGAGAGATTATAGCCATATGATGAGGAAGAGGGGGTGGGGGAGAAGGTTGGAAGAGGAGGAAAGAGAGAGAGAGAACATACTCTGCTCACACCTACTGTGACAGTCCTGGCCTAAATCACACGAACAATAACACCAGACACTACGGAACACAAAGCTTTTACTATCTCCTACTGGAATATACAAGGTCTGAGGTCATCTGTCTTTGGCATAAAGAGCAGGAACCCAGACTTCATCAAAGAAATTGGAAATACAGACATTGTCATCCTACAAGAAACATGGTATAAAGGAGACGGACCCACTGGTTGCCCTCTAGGTTACAGAGAGCTGGTAGTCACATCCACCAAACTACCAGGTGGGTGGTATAGAGGAGACGGACCTACTGGTTGCCCTCTAGGTTACAGAGAGCTGGTAGTCCCATCCACCAAACTACCAGGTGGGTGGTATAGAGGAGATGGACCTACTGGTTGCCCTCTAGGTTACAGAGAGCTGCTAGTCCCATCCACCAAACTACCAGGTGTGAAACAGGAAAGAGACTCAGTGGGTATGCTAATTTGGTATAGAGCAGACCTAACCCACTCTATTAAATTAGTCAAAACAGGAACATTTTACATCTGGCTAAAAATGAATAAGGAAATGATCTCAACAGAGAAACGTTTCCTCATGTGTGCTACAGTACCAGTCAAAAGTTTGGATGCTTGTACTCATTCAAGGGTTGTTCTCTATTTTTACTATTTTCTATATTGTAGAATAATAGTGAAGACATCAAAACTATAAAATAACATATACGGAATCATGTAGTAAACAAAAAAGTGTTACAAAAATCTAAATATATTTTACATTTGAGATTCTTCAAAGTAGCCACCCTTTGACTTGATGACATCTTTGCACACTCTTAGCATTTAGAGACAAAAATGGAGACAAATTTGACCCCAATAACTCCCGGGGGATATGTGTCAACAGCAACCCTGGGAAAATTCTCTGCATTATCATTAACAGCCGACTCGTACATATCATCAGTGAAAACAATGTACTGAGCAAATGTCAAATTGGCTTTTTACCAAATTATCATACGACAGACCACATATTCTAATTGAACACCCTAATTGACAAACAAATAAACCAAAACAAAGGCAAAGTCTTCTCATGCTTTGTTGATTTCAAAAAAGCTTTCGACTTAATTTGGCATGAGGGTCTGCTATACACATTGATGGAAAGTGGTGTTGGGGGAAAAACATAGGACGTTATAAAATATATGTACACAAAAAACAAGTGTGCAGTTAAAATTGGCAAAGAACACACATTTCTTTCCACAGGGCCGGGGGGTGAGACAGGGATGCAGCTTAAGCCCCACCCTCTTCAATATGTATATACTGTATATACGAATTAGCGAGGGCACTAGAACAGTCTGCAGCATCCAGCCTACTAGAATCTGAAGTCCAAGAGGGCCTACAGCAGCACCTAGATCTTCTGCACAGATTCGGGTAGACCTGGGCCCTGAAAGTAAATCTCAGTAAGAAAAAAATAATGGTCATCCAAAGAAGGTCCAGTTGCCAGGACCACGAATACAAATTCCATCTAGACACCATTGCCCTAGAGTACACAAAAAACTATACATACCTTGGCCTAAACATGAGTGACACAGGTAACTTCCACAAAGCTGTGAACGATCTGAGAGGGCCTTCTATGCCATCAAAAGGAACTTAAAATTCGACATACCAATTAGGATCTGGCTAAAAATCAGTTATAGAACCTATTGCCTTTTATGGTTGTGAGGTCTGGTGTCCACTCACCAACCAAGAATTCACAAAATGGGACAAACACCAAATTGAGACTGCTTGCAGAATTCTGCAAAAAATATCCGCTGTGCACAACGTAAAACACCAAATAATGCATGCAGAGTAGAATTAGTCCGATATGCACAAATGATCCAAATCCAGAAAAGAGCTGTTAAATCCTACAACCACCTAAAAGGAAGAGATTCCCAAACCTGCCATAACAGAGAGATGAACCTGCAGAAGAGTCCCCTAAACAAGCTTGTCCTGGGACTCTGTTCACAAACATAAACAGATCCCAAAGAGCCCCAGGACAACAACACAATTACACCCAACCAAACCATGAGAAAACAAAAAGATAATTAATTGACACATTGGATAGAATTTACAAAACAACTGAGCAAACTAGAATGCTATTTGGCCCTAAACAGAGAGTACACAGAGGCAGAATACCTGACCACTGTGCCTGACCCAAAACTAAGCAAATCTTTGATTATGTACAGACTCAGTGAGCATAGCCTTGCAATTGAGAATGGCTGCCGAAGGCAGACATGGCTCTCAAGAGAAAACAGGCTATGTGCACACTGCCAACAAAATTAGTTGGATAGCTGATAGCTGCACTTCCTAACCTCTTTCCAAATGTAATGCATGACCATATTAGAGACACACATTTCCGTCAGATTACACAGACCCACAAAGAATTAAGAAAAAAAAACATTTGATAGACTCCCAGGTCTATTTTGTGAAATACCACAGTGTGCAATCACAGCAGCAAGATTTGTGACCTGTCGCCACGAGAAAAGGACAACCAGTGAAGAACAAACACCAATGTAAATACAAACTATATTAATGTTGATTTATTTTCCCTTTTGTACTTTAACTAATTGCACATCATTACAACACTGTATACAGTTGATGTCAGAAGTTTACATACACAAATACAACTCGTTTTTCAACCAGTCCACACATTTCTTGTCAACAAACTATAGTTTTGGCAAGTCAGTTAGGACATCTACTTTGGACATGACACAAATAATCTTTCCAACAATTGTTTACAGACAGATTATTTCACTTACAATTCACTGTATCACAATTCCAGTGGGTCAGAAGTTTACATACATTAAGTTGACTGTGCCTTTAAACAGCTTGGAAAATTCCAGATATTATGTCATGGCTTTAGAAGCTTCTGATAGGCTAATTGACATCATATCTATCAATTGGAGGTGTACCTGTTGGTGTATTTCAAGGCCTACCTTCAAACTCAGTGCCTCTTTGCTTGACATCATGGGAAAATAAAAAGAAATTGTAGAATAATTGTAGACCTCCACAAGTCTGGTTCATCCTTGGGAGCAATTTCCAAACGCCTGAAGGTACCACGTTCATTTGTACAAACAATAGTGCACAAGTATAAACACCATGGGACCACACAGCCATCATACCGCTCAGGAAGGAGATGCGTTCTGTCTCCTAAAGATGAACGTACTTTGGTGCGAAAAGTGCAAATCAATCCCAGAACAACAGCAAAGAACCTTGTGAAGATGCTGGAATGAACAGGGACAAAGTATCTATATCGACAGTAAAACGAGTCCTATACTGACATAACCTGAAAGGCCACTCAGCAAGGAAGAAGCCACTGCTCCAAAACTGCCATTAAAAAGCCAGACTACTGTTTGCAACTGCACATGGGGACAAAGATCATAATTTTTGGAGAAATGTCCCCTGGTCTGATGAAACAAAAATAGAACTGTTTGGCCATAATGACCATCGTTATGTTTGGAGGAAAAAGGGGGAGCCTTGCAAGCTGAAGAACACCATCCCAACCGTGAAGCAAGGGGGTGGCAGCATCATGTTGTGGGGGTGCTTTGCTGCAGGAGTGACTTGTGCACTTCACAAAATAGATGGCCTCATGAGGAAGGAAAATTATGTTGATGTATTGAAGCAACATCTCAAGACATCAGTCAGGAAGTTACAGCTTAGTCGCAAATGGGTCTTCCAAATGGACAATGACCACAAGCATACTTCCAAAGTTGTGGCGAAATGGCTTAAGGACAACAAAGTCAAGGTATTGGAGTGGCCATCACAAAGCCCTGACCTCAATCCTATAGAAAATGTGTGGGCAGAACTGAAAAAGCATGTGCGAGCAAGGAGGCCTACAAACCTGACTCAGTTACACCAGCTCTGTCAGGAGGAATGGGCCAAAATTCACCCAACTTATTGTGAGAAGCTTGTGGAAGGCTACCCAAAATGTTTCACCCAAGTTCAACAATTTAAAGGCAATGCTACCAAATACTAATTGAGTGTATGTAAACTTCTGACTCACTGGGAATGTGATGAAATAAATAATTCTCTCAACTAATCTCTCAACTATCTGACATTTCACTTAATTAAAATAAAGTGGTGATCCTAACTGACCTAAAATAGATAGGGGATTTTTACTAGGATTAAATGTATTTAGATAAGGTGTATGCAAACTTTTGACTTCCACTGTATATACATAATATGATATTTGAAATGTCTTTATTATTTTGGAACTTTTGTGAGTGTAATGTTTACTGTTCATTTTTTATTATTTATTTATCTTATGTTTATTATCTATTTCACTTGCTTTTTCAATGTAAACATATGTTTCCCATGCCAATAAAGCCCCTTAAATTGTATTGAAATTGAATTGAAAGGCCATGTGGTGAGGGAGGAAGAGAGGGATGAGGAGAATGGGCAGTAAAATGGGAGGAGTAGGAGAAGGGGGAGGAGGAGAAGGGGGATGAGGAGAATGGGCAGTAAAATGGGAGGAGTAGGAGAAGGGAGAGGAGGAGAAGGGGGAGGAGGAGAAGGGAGAGGAGGAGAAGGGAGAGGAGGAGAAGGGGAAGGAGGAGAAGGGAGAGGAGGAGAAGGGGGAGGAGGAGAAGGGAGAGGAGGAGAAGGGGGAGGAGGAGAAGGGGGAGGAGGAGAAGGGGGAGGAGGAGAAGGGAGAGGAGGAGAAGGAGAAGGGGGAGGAGGAGAAGGGAGAGGAGGAGAAGGGGGAGGAGGAGAAGGGAGAGGAGGAAAAGTCAATTATTCAGACAAAACCCCACAACTTCATGATAATGTTGTCAGGGTAGCCTCCACCCTGGTGTGAGGGCGCGGAGTGTGTGTGTGCAAACAATGCTAGTGCTCAATGAGGTTATTCCTCTGCTATTGCTGATTCATGCTCTACATGTTCTGTGTGTGCAGAAATGAAGATATGCAGTATACTTTTTAAATTCAGCATCGGTTGTCAATCAACTAGCCTTGATAAGAGATACTAAAATGTTGTGAGTGCGGCGGCATAGCCATTGCTTGTCAAGGTCAGTTGGATAAAGACACGTTCTCAATGTGTCCACTAGGAGGACAGGACTTAATATTACCCACTGGGCACACACACTGGTTGTATCAACGTGGTTTCCACGTAATTTCAATAAAATGATGTTGAGCCAAAGTGAAATAGACATTGAATTGACGTCTGTGCCCAGTGGGTACCTTTTGATTAATGCCCTTCAGCTACCTCCAGTCATAAGGACGAATGAATGGATAGGGACACATTATCCTCCAAATGACCAAGGAACTCAAATGTGTAAAGCAAATATTCAAACCACTCACTTTGTTTCCTTCCTGGTGTTTGTTTTCTCATGGTTTCATAAAAAAAATCTAAGTCTCTTCCATTATATAAAACAAAATGACATCAATAACCTATGACCTATTCTACCACAGTAAGAGAAATGAAAGCAACATTTTATGTTTGTGATTTTACAATTGATTTTATACTGCTCCTTGAATGTTTCCAATTGCATACTTATAATATCATTGTTCAGTGGTTGTGGGAATGGTTTGGGGGAAGGCTGGGACCAAGCACAGTGACTGATCTCTCTCTATGGACCCAGAGCAGAGAACGCAAACACAGTGCTTCATACTAAAAGCATTCCCTCCATTTCTCAAATAGAACGCCTCTTCTCTCTCTCCCTGTTGTGATCAGCTGCCAAAACAAACTGGCGCTGTGATGAACGTAATAAATATTATCGATGGGAGATCTGGTGCTGTTGACCTCACACCACGTGCCAATGTCCTGAGAACAGGTGCTGCTCAGATTTATGGACTACCCCCTTCTCTGTCACACAGAGATCTGCTGAACCCCAGCCAGTGACCACTGACACCCCTCTCCCAGGACTCCTACATCCCAAGAGCACTCAGACAGAGAGCCATAGACATAGAGTACAGTGTTCATCTGAGCTTAGCACAAGTCGTGCCCTGCGAGTCATACATACAGTATCCATTCAAATGAGTAACAGTTGTCCTAATCATGAAGCTAGCAGTTATGGGACTCATCTCTCCTGTAATGCTAGCTTTAAGGCAGAGGAGAGATGAAGGGTGTGTGTGGACTCATAAACAGGCCCTTTTGACCAGGAGGCTAAGCAGACATGTGCTCCGACGGCTGGGACTTCAGACAAGTTACGTATACCAGGACTGGGGTCAATTCGAATTGAAGGCAGTCAATTCAAAAGTAAACTTAAATAACACTTCACCATTTAAAAAAAACTGAATTTATTTTAAATAACTTCTCAATAACTGAGGAGTAGAAGCTTTTTATTTATTTATTCAAATTGACCCCAGCCCTGGCTGATACACACCGTACTCTCAGAGCTTTACCATGTCCTTTATCCCAGCCCTGGCTGTCACGGATTTCCTCCTCGTCTGAAGAGGTGTAGCAAGGATCGGACCAATATGCAGCGTGGTAAGTGTCCATGTTTTAATAGAAAAGACTGAACATGACACAAATACAAAATAACAAAGTGACATGGAAACTAAACAGTCCCGTGTGGCACAAACACTGACACAGGAAACAGGATCACCCACAAAATACCCAAAGAATATGGCTGCCTAAATATGGTTCCCAATCAGAGACAACGATAAACACCTGCCTCTAATTGAGAACCAATCAAGGCAACCATAGACCAACATAAACAGCTAGATGGAAACAACCCCATAAATCTACAAAAACCCCTAGACAGTGCAAACACCCTATATGAGACAAAAACACACATATCACCCATGTCACACCCTGACCTAACCAAAATATTAAAGAAAACAAAGAATACTAAGGTCAGGGCGTGACACTGGCTGATACACCCCGCACTCTCAGAGCTTTACTATGTCCTTTACTGTCACATATACTGGCAGAGAGCTTTGAGTGCTACAACTTGTACAGCCCTGTTTCCATGTAGCTGTGAGTCTGTGTGAAAGGGGCTCCCTGACGACTCCACTAGCAGTGTTACCTGCATAATACACACCTGGCTCAGGTTTGTGGGTGGATACTTGCACCTGTACAGTCCATTCATGTATGTACTAACCTGAGGAGGCGGGGCCTATCTTTACAGTCTCTGGAGGCTTCCTTGTGTCTCACTGCTGCCAGCCAGGGATCTAACACATGCCTCATCTGCCTCACCACACCAACCCCTATACTATAATATACTATGCAATACAATACAATACTATACTATAATATACTTTACTATACTATAATAGACTTCAATATACTAAACTGTAATAAACTGTAATATACGTTACTATAATATACTATGCTGGTTCGATCCCGGGCTATATCACAACCGGCCGTGGGGCTGTTCTTATCACAACACAATGTGGAGTGTCTGCATACAGCCCTTAGCCGTGCTATATTGGACATACACCAAAAAAGAACAAGTTGCCTTACTGCTATTATAAACTGGTTACCGATGTAATTAGAGCAGTAAAAATAAATGTTTTGTCATACCCGTGGTATACGGTCTGATATACCACGGCTGTCAGTCAATCAGCATTCAGGGCTCGAACCACCCAGTTTATCAGCTAATATAATGAAATATAGTAATATACAACCAGCACAACTTCACGCTACGGATGAGGCTACAGGCGGTATCCTCTCCCACCCCACAATCCTCCTGTCAGAGTGGAGATCTTGGTAGAGGACCACACAGGGCGGGGAACGAACATGCCACCCATGGCAACTACCTAGCTAATGAAATCAGCAGTGACAGTCATGTACTAAGAACAATATGGACAAAGAGTTCTTATTCCTCATCACCGGATTACTTTGCTTAATATTACAAGCTGTCCCATTCAATTTGGGTAATTAAAATGCACCTGCTGACAGTCATGAAGACACCATATGGACATCCAGGCACAATACAAAGGGAGACATTAAACGCCCTCCTCCCTCTCTCTCTCCACACAGCTGGTGCAGATTGTAGCCCATTTACATTGTGATTATCCAGGAGTCTCTCTGTTTGGATATGAGAGGGGTGTTAGGGAGGGCAGAAGGCGTGGCTGGTTATTAGCATTTAGCAAAATCCCACCCACTTTAGTATTTTCCTTCCATGAGAATCATAATCCATGAGATTATTCCATGAGAATTATAACATCTAATTCCTCTCATCAAACCTCAAACATGGATTTTCTTTTTGATGATTATTTGTGTACCTGTTTGACATTTTTATTGCACTGTTAGGAGTTAGTAACACCAGCATTTTGCTACACACGCTATGTTAAACTATGTACGTGACCAATACTTAGACTTGATATTTGGATTTGAATAATAACCCCATTCTCTCTCTTTTCAAACCCCATGTCTCTCTCTTTATTTTACCCAATCTGAGTGGAATAACTATTACAGATATTTCCTGGGACAGCGGTAAATGAAGCTGTGAGGATCAATGAGATGAAAAGAGATTGGACAGGGAACAGGCACACATCCAGGCTCTGTGGCCCTACAAAAAGCAGGCTGTGGGGAAGCCTTCTGCAGGACAGCCGTGCCAGAATTCTCTTCGATTATATTCACAGCCGTATATACCCCCCCCCAAGCAGACACATCGATGGCTCTGAACGAACTTTATTTAACTCTCTGCAAACTGGAAACGATTTATCCCGAGGCTGCATTCATTGTAGCTGGGGATTTTAACAAGGCTAATCTGAAAACAAGACTCCCTAAATTTTATCAGCATATCGATTGCGCAACCAGGGGTGGAAAGACCTTGGATCATTGTTACTCTAACTTCCGCGACGCATATAAGGCCCTGCCACGCCCCCCTTTCGGAAAAGCTGACCACGACTCCATTTTGTTGATCCCTGCCTACAGACAGAAACTAAAACAAGAGGCTCCCACGCTGAGGTCTGTCCAACGCTGGTCTGACCAAGCTGACTCCACACTCCAAGACTGCTTCCATCACGTGGACTGGGAGATGTTTCGTATTGCGTCAGATAACAACATTGACGAATACGCTGATTCGGTGTGCGAGTTCATTAGAACGTGCGTTGAAGATGTCGTTCCCATAGCAACGATTAAAACATTCCCTAACCAGAAACCGTGGATTGATGGCAGCATTCGTGTGAAACTGAAAGCGCGAACCACTGCTTTTAATCAGGGCAAGTTGTCTGGTAACATGACAGAATACAAACAGTGCAGCTATTCCCTCCGCAAGGCAATCAAACAAGCTAAGCGCCAGTACAGAGACAAAGTAGAATCTCAATTCAACGGCTCAGACACAAGAGGCATGTGGCAGGGTCTACAGTCAATCACGGACTACAGGAAGAAATCCAGCCCAGTCACGGACCAGGATGTCTTGCTCCCAGGCAGACTAAATAACTGTTTTGCCCGCTTTGAGGACAATACAGTGCCACTGACACGGCCTGCAACGAAAACATGCGGTCTCTCCTTCACTGCAGCCGAGGTGAGTAAGACATTTAAATGTGTTAACCCTCGCAAGGCTGCAGGCCCAGACGGCATCCCCAGCCGCCCCCTCAGAGCATGCGCAGACCAGCTGGCCGGTGTGTTTACGGACATATTCAATCAATCCCTATACCAGTCTGCTGTTCCCACATGCTTCAAGAGGGCCACCATTGTTCCTGTTCCCAAGAAAGCTAAGGTAACTGAGCTAAACGACTACCGACATCCGTCATCATGAAGTGCTTTGAGAGACTAGTCAAGGACCATATCACCTCCACCCTACCTGACACCCTAGACCCACTCCAATTTGCTTACCGCCCAAATAGGTCCACAGACGATGCAATCTCAACCACACTGCACACTGCCCTAACCCATCTGGACAAGAGGAATACCTATGTGAGAATGCTGTTCATCGACTACAGCTCGGCATTCAACACCATAGTACCCTCCAAGCTCGTCATCAAGCTCGAGACCCTGTGCAACTGGGTACTGGACTTCCTGACGGGCCGCCCCCAGGTGGTGAGGGTAGGCAACAACATCTCCTCCCCGCTGATCCTCAACACTGGGGCCCCACAAGGGTGCGTTCTGAGCCCTCTCCTGTACTCCCTGTTCATCCACGACTGCGTGCCACGCACGCCTCCAACTCAATCATCAAGTTTGCGGACGACACAACAGTGGTAGGCTTGATTACCAACAACGACGAGACGGCCTATAGGGAGGAGGTGAGGGCCCTCGGAGTGTGGTGTCAGGAAAATAACCTCACACTCAACGTCACCAAAACTAAGGAGATGATTGTGGACTTCAGGAAACAGCAGAGGGAACACCCCCCTATCCACATCGATGGAACAGTAGTGGAGAGGGTAGCAAGTCTTAAGTTCCTCGGCATACACATCACAGACAAACTGAATTGGTCCACTCACACAGACATCATCGTGAAGAAGGCGCAGCAGCGCCTCTTCAACCTCAGGAGGCTGAAGAAATTTGGCTTGTCACCAAAAGCACTCACAAACTTCTACAGATGCACAATCGAGAGCATCCTGGCGGGCTGTATCACCGCCTGGTATGGCAACTGCACCGCCCTCAACCGTAAGGCTCTCCAGAGGGTAGTGAGGTCTGCACAACGCATCACCGGGGGCAAACTACCTGCCCTCCAGGACACCTACATCACCCGATGCTACAGGAAGGCCATAAAGATCACCAAGGACATCAACCACCCGAGCCACTGCCTGTTCACCCCGCTGTCATCCAGAAGGCGAGGTCAGTACAGGTGCATCAAAGCTGGGACCGAGAGACTGAAAAACAGCTTCTATCTCAAGTCCATCAGACTGTTAAACAGCCACCACTAACATTGAGTGGCTGCCGCCAACACACTGTCAATGACACTGACTCAACTCCAGCCACTTTAATAATGTGAATTGATGAGAAATGATGTAAATATATCACTAGCCACTTTAAACAATGCTACCTTATATAATGTTACTTACCCTACATTATTCATCTCATATGCATACGTATATACTGTACTCTATATCATCGACTGCATCCTTATGTAATACATGTATCACTAGCCACTTTAACTATGCCACTTTGTTTACGTACTCATCTCATATGTTATACTGTACTCGATATCATCTACTGTATCTTGCCTATGCTGCTCTGTACCATCACTCATTCATATATCCTTATGTACATATTCTTTATCCCCTTACACTGTGTATAAGACAGCAGTTTTTTGGGGGGAATTGTTAGTTAGATTACTTGTTCGTTATTACTGCATTGTCGGAACTAGAAGCACAAGCATTTCGCTACACTCGCATTAACATCTGCTAACCATGTGTATGTGACAAATAAAATTTGATTTGATTTGATTTGATTTGAGGTTAGAGGCAGTGGGCTCACTCCTCCAGGCTACGTCAGCTCTGCAGCTATGTTGTCACTCTGGAGGGGAAATGGGTGCTCTGAATCGAGTGGGACGTGAGAGAGAGCGGCTGACTACACACGTACGGCTACACCCCTCTCTCTCCTTGCATCATTTGGGGGGCACTTGCACTGATGAGCATGAGCGAGTGACGGTGTTGAGACGTAGCACCGTAGCAACAGCGCTCTGGTGTAATGTATGTGGGTGGGGTGACACAGGCAGGTAGGCTGATTGGTTTGCAGGGTGGGGACTCAAGGCCAGAGCAGGGCCTTTAACGGGAGGAGAGGACAGACAGAGAATAGAGCTCTCCATCTTTCTCATGGTTAAGCTGTCAGCCAGGCCCACGCAGCCAGCCAGCCGCACAGAGCCACTCCACCCCCACATCAATAAGGGATAAACAAGGCAAGGTCCCCACCCACACACATTGGACCATGAATACCAACACAGACCCCTTGGACACAACATAGGACACTGGGCCGTTACCTTGATCACTTGCAATAAAATATTAGATCCAGAAAGGTAAGGGTGGAAAAGTACAGTGGTAGAGAAGGCTTGCCTAGCCTGTCCTCCTCCATCTAAATCTATTCAGTCAGAAAAGCAGCTACTGTTTCTCATTCAGACCATCAGCACTCTATTTCCTATCAGCCCATAGGTCATTACAGTAAATGGCCGACACTAGACATTGAGGGTCACACGCATGGAGAGAATATGAAATATAGTGGCTGTCTAGACCAATTCTGTTCTACAGCCAATCAACAGAGGCAGTACGGCGACCTTCAATTTCCTGTGTGTCTTTATCTCCATAAACTGAAAAATAGATTGTCAGGCGGCGCTGTGATCGCTGTCATCCTTTGTTATGTGTGACAGACACAGTGGTAGCTGTCCACAGTGAGGGGGCAGATGAGCTGAGATGGACTGCTCTGAAGTTATGCTCAGCCTTTCATGCTACAGCAGGAGAACCACAGACCTGTCTCCTCTCCTTTCTCTGTCTGGGTGTCTGTCACTGCCAACTACAGTGCAGTGTGGGAGCTAACATACTGTAAGTGATGCTGGGTGTTTAGCATGCAACTTCTTGGTGACAGGGGGCAGTATTTTCACATCTGGATGAAATGCATGCCCAAATTCAACTGCCTGCTACTCATCCCCAGAAGATAAGATATGCATATTATTAGTAGATTTGGATAGAAAACACTGAAGTTTCTAAAACTGTTTGAATCATGTCTGTGAGTATAACAGAACTTATTTAGCAGGCGAAAACCCTGAGGACAAACCATTCAGATTTTTTTTTAGGTCACTCTCTTTTCAATGGGTTTTCGAAGAAGTACGGCCATCTTGAACGAGGGTAACTTGAAGTGTACTGTTAGATAAAGGCGCGTGACCAGAAAGCTAGCTACAGTTTGTTGTCCTCCTGTATTGAACACAGATCATCCCGTCTTCAATTTATCGATCATTTATTTAAAATACCTAAAGTTGTATCACAAAAGTAGTTTGAAATGTTTTGGCAAAGTTTACAGGTAACTTTTGAGTTATTTTGTAGTCACGTTGCTCAAGTTGGAACCGATGTTTTTCTGGATCAAACGCGCCAAATAAATTGACATTTTGGTTATATATAGACAGAATTAATCGAACAAAAGGACCATTTGTGATGTTTATGGGACATATTGGAGTGCCAACAAAAGAAGCTCGTCAAAGGTAAGGCATGAATTATATTTTTATTTCTGCGTTTTGTGTCACGCCTGCTGGGTTGAAATATGCTTTCTCTCTTTGTTTACATAGGTGCTATCCTCAGATAATAGCATGCCTTCGCCGAAAAGCCTTTTTGAAATCTGACATGTTGGCTGGATTCACAACAAGTGTAGCTTTAATTTGCTATCTTGCATGTGTGATGCATTTCCCCTGGATTTTGGCCAGGTGGGACGCTAGCATCCCACATATCCCAGAGAGGTTAAACCGGCTTTGAAACCGGTCGCTCTCATTTATTATGGACATACATTTGCAATCCACTTTGATTTCAGGAAGCAATTTGTGAGAGCTGGCTGCCTGGCTGGCTGCCTGGCTGGCCGCCTGGCTGGCTGCCTGGGTGCTGAGAGTAATAAGCGAGTCTGTTGGAGGAGCATAAAAAACACTTATCTTAACACCCAACTAAACTTCAGGTCAAGAGCGTGCCATAGATTGAAAGTTATATTATGGTGTTTTGAGATAATCCAAGAGCCTTTATAATTTCGTGACAATTAGGCTCATAAGAAAGGCTTTATAGTCATTCTTCATCATATCAAGAGATTCTAATCTGCATTATACAACGAAAGTTCATTGTGTTATTATCCTAGTAGTTATAACCGTGGACATGTAACAATGAACATACAACCTGCTCATATTAGATAGATATGTGTTATAACTATGAGTAAGGTGTTATTTATATCCAGTAACCCTAATGCATACAGCGTGGCTCTGGATGCACAGCCTGAACACACACCTCCCCACAATTCCCAAACAACGTGTCTCCAATACGCGTCTCTATTCATTTGAATGCGTTGACTGTTGGATAACTTTTTGGAAATGTACTGAGAATTCGAAAAGTATTCAAACCAACGGTCCAATACACTGCTGTGTGTAAGCACACACATTTGGTACTCTGATAGACCCTTAACACAAAGGTCAGACCACATGATACTTCAGTGGGGCCCCGTATGAAGTGGTGTCACAGGGAAATGCATCCTCCCCCTGAGGGGACACAGTAATGTAAGGGACCCTGGGGACAGATATCACCCTGCCCTCATTCAGCTCAATGTCCTCTGTCCTCCGCTGTGATCAGCCACTTACCTCAGCCACATGGTGAGAATTACCTCTTAATCAATTAACTTGTTTTTCCATCAAGGACACAATGATCGCAAGGGGGTTCAATGGCAAAAATAAAAGCAGTGAACCACAAAAAGAATCCTATACTTTACCGTGCGGCCTTCACAAGGTGAACTTCATTTTTACTTCTGCTAAAAGTGGCAGCTGTCAAACTAATCTGCAGTCCCACCCAGGCAGGCTGTGTGTAAATGGAGTCCTTGGTTGCAGCCCACTCTGTCCTATCAGCAGCAGACTGAAGTATCACCAGGTCACCTAATAGCTTCATTTCCAATTCCCTGGCTGGGCCAGATCGATTTCCCTCATTCCATGCACAGATGGGATTAAAAGGCCAGATTAAAGATGAATTCCTGGATCTGTCATTATAGCAGATTAATGAGGGGGCACTCAAACATTTAAATGCCCCCCACCGTGGCCATGAAGCCATATGCAGCGAGGTAGAAATTATATGATTTTTCCAGATTAAATCTCCACATATATCCGGAAAAACAGGATGTTTTGAAGGAGAAAATATAACTCTGATTTGTATTCCGTTACAATCTAATAGAGACACAACAATACAGAAACTGGGGATTTTAGCTAGTCCATGTTCTTTATGTCAAGGTACAGAAACTGGGGATTTTAGCTAGTCCATGTTCTGTATGTCAAGGTACAGAATCTGGGGATTTTAGCTAGTCCATGTTCTTTATGTCAAGGTACAGAAACTGGGGATTTTAGCTAGTCCATGTTCTGTATGTCAAGGTACAGAATCTGGGGATTTTAGCTAGTCCATGTTCTGTATGTCAAGGTACAGAAACTGGGGATTTTAGCTAGTCCATGTTCTGTATGTCAAGGTACAGAAACTGGGGATTTTAGCTAGTCCATGTTCTGTATGTCAAGGTACAGAAACTGGGGATTTTAGCTAGTCCATGTTCTGTATGTCAAGGTACAGAAACTGGGGATTTTAGCTAGTCCATGTTCTGTATGTCAAGGTACAGAAACTGTGGATTTTAGCTAGTCCATGTTCTGTATGTCAAGGTACAGAAACTGGGGATTTTAGCTAGTCCATGTTCTGTATGTCAAGGTACAGAAACTGTGGATTTTAGCTAGTCCATGTTCTGTATGTCAAGGTACAGAAACTGTGGATTTTTAGCTAGTCCATGTTCTGTATGTCAAGGTACAGAAACTGTGGATTTTAGCTAGTCCATGTTCTGTATGTCAAGGTACAGAAACTGGGGATTTTAGCTAGTCCATGTTCTGTATGTCAAGGTACAGAAACTGGGGATTTTAGCTAGTCCATGTTCTGTATGTCAAGGTACAGAAACTGGGGATTTTAGCTAGTCCATGTTCTGTATGTCAAGGTACAGAAACTGGGGATTTTAGCTAGTCCATGTTCTGTATGTCAAGGTACAGAAACTGGGGATTTTAGCTAGTCCATGTTCTGTATGTCAAGGTACAGAAACTGGGGATTTTAGCTAGTCCATGTTCTGTATGTCAAGGTACAGAAACTGGGGATTTTAGCTAGTCCATGTTCTCTACGTCAAGGTACAGAAACTGTGGATTTTTAGCTAGTCCATGTTCTGTATGTCAAGGTACAGAAACTGTGGATTTTAGCTAGTCCATGTTCTGTATGTCAAGGTACAGAAACTGTGGATTTTAGCTAGTCCATGTTCTGTGTGTCAAGGTACAGAAACTGTGAAGCAATACAGATATAGCAAGCTATATCATTTTTAGATTACATCTGTGACACTGGCAGAGATCCACATATTTACTGGGGTACAAAAACCTTTCCTTCTCGGGATCCTATCCTTCTCTCCACCACACAGTGATGGACCCTGGTAATGGCTCTAGCAGTTCATATTGAACTTATTGTTTCTGCAGAAGATTTCCTGGAGCTGAGAGAGGCTGTGTGTGAGGTCCAGTAAATCACCACGGGAATTGTGAAACCAGGGCCCCTCACACACAGCGACAACACAGTGGAGACACTATTCTATTCCCCTCATGTCAGGAAGAAGATCCAGAATATAACCAAACACACGCCTCATTTGTAATCTGCTCCAGACCATGTCCCTGTGTGTGTGTGTGTGTGTGTGTGTGTGTGTGTGTGTGTGTGTGTGTGTGTGTGTGTGTGTGTGTGTGTGTGTGTGTGTGTGTGTGTGTGTGTGTTAGCTCAGTCCCTCAGGTTCGTCCCATTTCATATTACTAATTTTGCCTCCTGTTTCAGGAAGTGATGTCACTATATACACAGTTGAAGTAGGCAGTTTGCATACACCTCAGCCAAATACATTTAAACTCAGTTGTTCACAATTCCTGACATTTAATCGTAGTAAAAATTCCCTTTCTAGGTCAGTTAAGATCACCACTTTATTTTAAGAATGTGAAATGTCAGAATAAGAGTTGAGAGAAGGATTTATTTCAGCTTTTATTTATTTCATCACATTCCCAGTGGGTCAGAAGTTTACATACACTCAATTAGTACTTGGTTGCATTGCCTTAAAATGGTTGAACTTGCGTCAAACGTTTTGGGAAGCCTTCCACAAGCTTCCCACAATAAGTTGGGTGAATTTTGGCCCATTCCTCCTGACAGAGCTGGTGTAACTGAGTCAGGTTTGTAGGCCTCCTTGCTCGCACACACTTTTTCAGTTATGCCCACAAATTTTATATAGGATTGAGGTCAGGGCTTTGCCACTCCAATACCTTGACTTTGTTGTCCTTAAGCCATTTCGCCACAACTTTGGAAGTATGCTTGGAGTCATTATCCATTTGGAAGACCCATTTGCAACCAAGCTTTATCTTCCTGACTGATGTCTTGAGATGTTGCTTCAATATATCCACATAATCTTCCTGCCTCATGAAGCCATCTATTTTGTGAAGTGCACCAGTCCCTCCTGCAACAAAGCACCCCCACAACATGATGCTGCCACCCCCGTGCTTCACAGTTGGGATGGTGTTCTTCAGCTTGCAAGTGTAACAGTATAGCTTCCGTCCCTCTCCTCGCCCCAACCTGGGCTTGAACCAGGGACCCTCTGCACACATCAACAACTGACACCCACGAAGCATCGTTACCCATCACTCCACAAAAGCCGCAGCCCTTACAGAGCAAGGGGAACCACTACTTCAAGGTCTCAAAGCGAGTGACGTCACCGATTGAAACACTATTAGCGCGCACCACCGCTAAATAGCTAGCCATTTCACATCGGTTACACAAGCCGCCCCCTTTTTCCTCCAAACATAACAATGGTCATCATGTTCAAACAGTTCTATTTTTGTTTAATCAGACAATAGGACATTTCTCCAAAACGTACGATCTTTGTCCCCATGTGCAGTTGCAAACAGTAGTCTGGCTTTTTTATGGCGGTTTTGGAGCAGTGGCTTCTTCCTTGCTGATCAGCCTTTCAGGTTGTCGATATAGGAATCGTTTTACTGTGGATAAAAATACTTTTGTACCTGTTCCCTCCAGCATCTTCACAAGGTCCTTTGCTGTTGTTCTGGGATTGATTTGCACTTTTCGCACCAAAGAATCTCTAGGAGACAGAACACGTCTCCTTCCTGAGCAGTATGATTGCTGCGTGGTCCCATGGTGTTTATACTTGCGTACTATGTGTGGCAAAGAAGGGGGTCGAGTGATAAATGGCAGATTTGTGAGAGCAGAACTAATAAACGGGCTCTGCCCGATCACTAAAATGGCCACCTCTATCAGAACTACAGATCACAAAATGGGCGACCACCAAAACTACAAGTCCCAGAAGCAAGGTGAACAGATAAAGGGTCAAGAAAAACTAGGAAGAAAGAGAGAGAGAGGGCTGGAAGGATCTATGAACAATAGAGAAAGAGACAATAGAGATTGGCTGGATTAACCGTGTATGAGCTGGACTGTTTTGAACTTACCTGTTGGTGTTTGGACCTGGACCTACCGAGAACCCGATTCATGTACCGAACCCTGCTATGTGTGACCTTCCCTACGGCCTGGGTGGACCAGGACGGAGAAACAAACACACAGGTACTTTCCTGTTCGAAATAACTCTTATTCTTGGGTGATTTGGTGACAGTTTACCACTTAACTTGTGACAAATGCTCCTAACCTTGAAGAGGTTTGCCACATATTGTTTGCACAGATGAACGTGGTACCTTCAGCGATTTGGAAATTGCTCCCAAGGATGAACCAGACTTGTGGAGGTCTACCATTTTTTTTATGAGGTCTTGGTTGATTTATTTTGATTTTCCCATGATGTCAAGCAAAGAGGCACTGAGTTTGAAGGTAGGCCTTGAAATACATCCACAGGTACACCTCCAATTGACTCAAATGATGACAATTAGCCTATCAGATGCTTTTAAAGCCATGACATCATTTTCTGGAATTTTCCAAGCTGTTTAAAGGCACAGTCAACTTAGTGTATGTAAACTTCTGACCCACTGGAATTGTGATACAATTCACTGTAACTGAAATAATCTGTCTCTTAACAATTGTTGGAAAAATTACTTGTGTCATGTCCAAAGTAGATGTCCTAACCAACTTGCCAAAACTATAGTTTGTTAACAAGAAATTTGTGGAGTGGTTGAAAAACGAGTTTTAATGACTCCAACCTAAGTGTATGTAAACTTCTGACTTCAACTGTAGGACCTTCCACCTCCACCTGGGAGATGGATGCCTAACCTGAGGGTCAAAACGTGGTAAATAAATATCACCAGGGAGCATGAGCAGCAGTGTGCAGCATTTCCTTTTATTTTCCATGAGTTTGCCTACAACTCCAGCAGCTGAGGTAAGTAGCTGGATGTGCTTTTGTACTGTTCCTCATCTCTCCGCAGAGCCCTCTAGCCCTGGGAGACACTGTCTATGTCAACTGAAACCCCACTCCGCACACCGAGCCTACGTCTCCCACAATTCTCCTCTTTCTGTAATCATGAATGTGAACTTAATCTGTAGTCTCTGCTGATATATTCACAACATGTTTTATTACATTTCCTTTATGTTGTGATGAAGCTCAGAGGGAGACACAGGAAGTTTGCTTTATTCAGTTACTCTCTGTTTTCTGTGTATTAACATGGTATACAGCTAACAGGGGAATTCTACATCCCCATAGAAGATATCTGCACTGAAATCTTCCCAAAAAATGCATATTGTAATCCCTACTATAGAGAATAGGAGATTTATATACCAGGTGTGACATAACATATTTCATATGATCTGCCATTTATTCACTCCAGGTTTAGAATGAATGTGACAGTTGCTATGCAGAAAATAACCTCATGATTAAAACGTTCAAACCCACGTCCTTCCATTAATCACCATTGTGCCTCACCCAGTGTAATCATTTCCTCCAACCTCACATTATGCATGACTAACGTTTTACAAAGACAACTTTGAGCAGCATAAAGACTAACAGATGGCTGGATAGGATAGAGAGAACATTTGAAAAGACAAGAGACCCTATGACAGAAAGGTATGTGTTGCAATGAGAAAGACAACTGGACATGACAGAGCAATTGGAAACATTTAACTCAGTCAATTCAGGGGATGATTTGAAGAGCAATTCATGAATCCCGAATTATTCATGAACTGCTTTCAATTCCCTTCCTGAACTCACTTTCCCAAAGCTCCAACCTGTCCGTAACACTCACTAACAACACACACACACACACACGCACAGTAGAAATAGTTGACCATAGTAACAGGAAACAGCAGCAGTATCAGTACCTGTGTAGCCCAGGGAGTTGTCATCCTCGTGTTCTGAGGTGGGGGCCGGCGTGGCCCCTTCACTGGCCCCTTCCTGAGTGGCCGCGCCCGTGTCTGTCGGAAATAACACCACAGGGACTGAGACCACTGGCACACTCTCATCACCGGACACCGCCAGTGCCCATGACCCTATGCCCATCTGGCACAGGCAGCACCACGCACTCAGCAGTGCCAGGCTCAGAGGGTGCCACTGCCCACCCACCCACATCCCTGGCTGTATCCAAGATCCAACAGTCTTCAAAATAATATCCAGTGAGACTCTGACTGAGACAGTTATAAACCTGGACAGTAGTGCCACAGTGTGTCAATCACAGGCTGTCAGCCTCAATGGGAGAGAGCTGTGAGACTGAAGGGTTGTTATCTCCTAGGATCTCGGTTGGTGTGTCCCCATGCTGCGTTGTGGTGGTTATGGTGTGTGTGCAGAATGGGAGTCCCTCTATCCTCCCAAAAGCCATGACTGGCTGCACTCCTGTGGGACCATATGGGCAGGGCAGAGTAGGGAGGATTAGGGCACTCCTACCCTGATTCAGGACTCCACCATACACACACCTACACACACACTCGCAGACACACATACTGATGCTGAAACTTCTTTTTACAGCCAATTAACTGCTAATCAGTCCTTTTGATTGTGGTCCCTCTCCCATCACATCATATTGTGGCTGACAGTCTCCTCAGCAGACAGGGTGACAGGTTTTGGCTGTGTGACAGGCTGTGTGAGGGTGGGACAGATGGGGGGAGGAGAGAGGGGAGGGGGTTAGGGAGGCCAAGGGGGCTGGGCGTATGGCTAATGGGGGAGATGGAGGCCGTTGGGGGCCACTGTGCCCTCATGATGGGTAGGCGTGGGATAAATCAGCCCGGGACATGCCCACTCTCATTGTGGGCCGCTGACAGGGGGTTAATTTGGGCTGGGGGGAGGTGAGGGGGGTTAATGAAAGGAGGTCTAAACCACCCAGCTGACTGAAAGGCAGTCTGTCGGAAGTGTCTGAATCCTCAATGGGATCTGGCATCAGTGGGGATAAATAGCAGACGGGGTGACTGAATAGATCATTGGAGAGCACTTTGGATCACTAGACTGTGTAACAGTATGACCCCTATTCCCTTTGTCTATTTCTACAGAAGTCTGACAGCATTAAGAAACATAGCATTTTGAATAACACGATATATACAGCACAGTATGACAAGGCTTCAAAACAGTTTTGACAAATTGACGACAAGAAAACAACATACTAGAGACATGTTGGAGAGGCGTTCCACATGAATGGAGTGGTCCTGCTCACTACCAGTCCTGTAGTGTTGTAGTTAGAGCAACACTAGGACAGTTTAATGGCCCCATGCTGGAACCATCCTATTATCAGACACTTCTCTCTCTACTGTTTACGCAAACAAGTGTCTCTGCTCTGCTCCAACTGACAACACTACTGGAGAGAGGAGGGGAGGCAACAACACACACAGAACCACACACATATATACACAGACACGGCTCAACACAGAATGGAACATAGACAAGGTTCGGAAGCAGGCTCAACACAGAATGGATCACAGACAAGGTTCTGAAGCATGTTCAACACAGAATGGAACACAGACAAGGTTCTGAAGCATGTTCAACACAGAATGGAACACAGACATCCAGGAAAACAGAACGAGTTTCCTTGTCTGTCTGTCTGATTTAGATTATGACACATATTATGACAGTGTTTTTCCAAACCTGGTCCTCCAGTATCCCCAACATTACACATTTTTATTGTAACCTTGGACAATCACACCTGATTCAACTTGTGAACGAATCATCAAGCCCTCAATGAGTTGAATGAGGTGTGTTTCTCAGGGGCTCCAACGAAGCTGTTTACTGTAAGAGGTACTCGAGGACCAGGGTTGGGAAACACTGTATTATGGCACCAGTTCCAGGATAAACAAGATCTCTGACGTTGTTGTTGCATTGTCATCAACACTTCTAAAGCAGATTAATTACACCCTGCCTCTGGCAAATCTTCATTTGGAAAATGACAGCGAATGTAGCAAAAGACATGGGTGGCATTTATAACCTAATGAAAAAAACATAACAAATCATTTGTTCAATCTGTTCTAAATAGCATTAACCATCTTCGACCTTAAAAAGGAAACAGTTTCAGGTCAACATAACACCAGTAAAGGGTTATATAATGATATGTTCCCCAGGAATATGCAAGAGAAGGCCCCATACAACAGCAGAGACCCAGAGGTGATTTCACTACCTATAGAGAGCACTGTCACCCAGACACCTTGACTGTTTAAAACAGGGTACAGTAGGTCTTTCATTTCAAGAGGTTCTGGATTCTCATATTGTCCATTTCCATGTGCTTTCGGTCTCGTCCTGCTAACTCTGTAGTACACCTGTTTTCTTTTTTGGCCTCCTCGCTCAGTGGTTCTATGGGTGGTCCATAGCCAGGCTCCAATTAAAGGCCACTTCAGAGTTAATTAACAGGTGGTGTACCCAGCTGCCCCGGGGCTCTTGGACAAAAACACAGGAGCCCTCTGGACCCCTCCAACCCCTCCAGTCACAGAGCTGTGCCGTATCTCATCTCCCCTGTTGGCTAATTACTATGGCCCATGTGCTGATAACCGATGGCTCTCAAACAGATACAAAGACAAGCCTGCTCCTCCCCGGCCAACCCCTTGTCCCCCATCCTCTCATCCCTCAGCCTCTCATCCCCACAGCACTCATCCCCCAGCCTCTTGTACCCAGCCCTCGTACCCCAGCCTCTCATCCCCCAGCCTCTCGTCGTCATCTCCACAGTCTAACACCAAAAGAGCAGTCTGTTTTCTGGGTCAGTCTCCACTCTACATGGACCTGGCCACAGGGCGCTGGACAATAGGATCTCTTTGTAGCTGATGGCCTCAACCCAGTGCCCAGCACTCACCAATCATACTGCTCTAAATTATACCATTTTTTCTGCAACTTTGAACAACTAAATAGAGCTTAAGAAACTTTACAAAACACATTTTTGCTACTTACAATCCCTTTCTCCCTCAAACAGCAATGATCAGCTGTAGAGCAGATCATACATAGTGAAACATGGCAGCCCAGTCAGCCTGATTGCCTTTGTTATTGCCCTTGTGCTTCTCATTGTTTCTCATTGCTTAGGCCGACAAACGAGGAGGAGCAGGTAGTTGATGTGAATGGAGGAGCTGGCTGCTGCGTCATTGTTATCTTGTTGTGAATTGGCAGCAGTGGTTTGGCCTAGACAGTGGAGGTGATGGATGGTGTTTAAATGATGATTGTGTATGTGGAGTCTGACTTCAGGCCCTGAGCTTGTTAACTGCAGGGATGCTTGTTTGCAGTTAGATGAGTTCCTTCACGCTGTCTGACAGGAAGTGATGAATCAGGCTGTCATTAGCAACAACACTGTCAACATTTGCTTTGTGACAAATATTTGTCTTCTTAAAGTGTAGGTAGGTTGACAAGAATTGACAAGAAGCAAACTAAAGAGAGGAATGTTGGATGGGGATATTTATAGCTGCTAACTGAAAACCAAACACAACGTCATTTTCTCTTTCACTTCTTTCTTCCTCTCTATCTATTTGCTTTGTACAGAGCCCAATCACAGCTGTCAACTGAAGGTTTCTGGATAGGATTTATTCTCTTTATGCTGAGCCTCAGTTCAATCATGTCTGCCTTACTGTATTACAAAAACAATAGAGGCAAAAGAGAAAATGTGGAAAAGACTTTGTGGTGAAGACAGTCGCTGCTCGCTTCATCTCTCTCCAAACCCCTCCTCTACACACTGTCTCTCTCATTTCCATTTTGATGACACTTTCTGTGTTTTACCCAGGGCCATGCATCGCTAATGGACTTTTAATCAAGCCTGGAGATAGGAAACACACAAAGAGCACACACCGCTGAATGAGAGGGAGAGAGTGAGAGGAACGGAGGGAGAGAGAGAGGGATGAAGGGATAGAGGGAGGGATGGAAGGAGATAGAGAGAGAGAGTGAGAGGAACGGAGGGAGAGAGAGGGATGAAGGGATAGAGGGAGGGATGGAAGGAGGGATGGAAGGAGAGAGAGTGAGAGGAACGGAGGGAGAGAGAGGAACGGAGGGAGAGAGAGGGATGAAGGGATAGAGAGAGGGATGGAGGGAGAGAGAGAGAGAGATAAAGAAAAGCACGTGAGCAAAAACGATAGGTTTACCTGTCTTGATAGACAAATGTGCAAATGAAAGATAGTAGCTCAAATGACAGCCATTAGACTACATATGTTCTGTCTTACACAAATCATAAACACACATACTGTACTCCAATGTATCAACCCCAACATCATACCTACTTAGACCTTTCAAAGCCCAGACTAGAAATGAAGAATTCCTGAGTAAAAGAGGTGTGTCATTTCACTATGAGAATAACTGAAAGGGGTCAGCCCAGGGTAAAGGCCTAGCAGAGACAATAAGACAGACAATGATCACCCAGAGATGGTTTAAGGGACTGAGACCACTGTAGCCCCTGTCTGTCCCTTGTGGATCCTAGTGTGTGGCCTGTGGAGGAGGGAGGGGCTCACACCAGCCATAACCCTGTCAACTCAGGATTATGCATATGAAAGCGTCTCTGGCCCACCTCAAAACCACACAGTGTGTCCGCCATTAATTACCACAATGAGGATTTTGCAGGGGTCGCTAGGGAATACTTTTTGTGTCCCTGTTATCTATGGAAACAGTCGGTGAGAAAGAACGCACAAGAGGGATCAAATGGTTTGCTGAGAGGCAGCGACCGTGGAGTGGTTAGCAACTGGTAAACAGTATGGCTAATGCAAAACTCAGATTGGGACACACTAAATTGGGACAGGAAAGCACCATAAGGATTTGTAATAATGTATCTGTCTTTAAACTTAGAAATGTGCAAAGTGTGTATATCTACAGCACACATACTATGGGTGTATATTGTCTATAGTGTATTTGCAGAGCTAGTTTCCAGGTGCTGAGTGAATAGAGAGCAGAGTAGTCTGGACCCAGGCTGAAGGATGTGCTGTCTATGAGGACTCCCCCAGGCCACCCCTAACGAATCCTCTTCTTCTCCACTTTCTCTCCATCCCTACAGAGATGCTATCCTGACCTCTTTACTCTTCATTGCAGAAAAAATGTAATCACACAGTAGATGGGATATTTCTGAGACAAATATCATCAAGCCAGTTTTGATGAGAAAGTGGATGGGAACTTAACTTTGATTCTCTCTATTCTGACCAAAATCAGCAAGTCATTTGAGATAAACACTGAGACACCAATATATTCTCTACACGAGTAACATTTTGTCAAGATATTTTTTTGTTTGTATTTTACAAACAAAACGTGTGTGTGTGGTGTGTGTGTGTGTGTGTGTGTGTGTGTGTGTGTGTGTGTGTGTGTGTGTGTGTGTGTGTGTGTGTGGGAGCGGGGACATTACATAGAGCGTTAAACTGATGATGTTTTCACGAGATAAAGATTTGAGTGATGATAATGAGATACACAAACATGACCACAAATTGCTGCTATAACAGCCTCCACTCTTCTAGGAAGGATTTCCACTAGATGTTGGAACATTGCTTCCATTCAGCCACAAGAGCATTAGTGAGGTTGGGTGTTTAGGCCTGGCTTGCAGTCGACGTTCCAATTCATCCTAAAGGTGTTCGATGGGGTTGAGGTCAGGGCTCTGTGCAGGCCAGTGTCATGACTTGCCCTTTTGGGTGAGGATCATAGGCCCCAGATCCCTCCCCTCTCTGACTACTATTTGTGAGAAGACGTAATGTGATATTAGCCTTCTAAATGAGAGAATTGATTTTTACATGAAGTCTTAACCAGTCAGTGACCTCACCCACGTGAGCACAGACATTATGTCGGCGTCATGTAATGCCCCTTTTTCCAGAGTGCATAAAACCCCTCGTGAACAATTAACATTAGACCAGAGAACTTGAGGACGCAGTCTCTAGAGACCAGCGGACCGACAGCGTGAGCTGGAAGGTACAAGATGGTTAGGCACTCTGAAACTTTCAACAGAGAAGAAGAAAATCTCTATAGACCAGACAGCGTGAAGCGGTGGCTACATGGCTGAGAAATGGTTTAAAACTATAGACCAAGCAGGCGGACGGTGTAAACCGGACATCACAAATGGTTAGACTCTACAAGACCAGTACACGGACAGCGTGAGCTAAAAAGGTACAAAATGGTTTGAAATTCTTTCTTGAGTGAAGAAGATGAAGGCTACACGGGAACATTCAGTCTGCAGCTGTTTAAGTACTTTAGTATAAGCTCGACCAAGAACCACTGGGTAGTACTCTGAAAGATCCAATCTAAAAAACATTTCCCTATCAAACGACCGTTGGTACGTCTGACATACCCATTATAACAGAGCTACGACTACGAAAGACTTTGAACTTTGACTTTGATCTTTCAATTTCCGGTCACAACTTGCAGACTTATTTACTGCTGTGCGTTCTGTTGCTAACCTTACTTTGCTACCTGACAACTTTACGGTGTTTACGTTTTAATTACCGTTTATATTTTTTGTTTTTCCCTCACTCAACTTTTTTTCATTAAACTTTTTCACCTTTACATGATGCCTTCTAATTGCAGTCGCTGTACTCATAATATACAGGGGAACGATCGCCTTACGGCGAGGATAGCTGTGCTGCAAGCCCAGCTTCAGATGCAATCGTTAGGCAAGGGTAATTTCAGTGTAGGAAAGGATAAAACAGCGTCTGTGCCACCAGTAAGTACAGATAGTAGTATAAATCCCCTCGCACGGTCCCCGCAGCCGGACAACTTTCTCATGGCTTCTGGAGGGAAATGATATAGGAATGTTCAACCGGTGTCGCTCATTCAGCCGACAGAAACGTTCAACCGGTTCTCCCCATTAAGCAGCGAGTCGGAGTCAGAGGCCGAGCATTCTCTGGTCTCTACTCCTCCCGTTACGGGGTCTGAGACACCGAAGCCTCCCACCATTAGCTCTGACAAATTGAAAACCCTAGTCAATCATCCAGCAATCATACACTATTTACCAGGGGGCAGGGCTACCGACGTTAAGGCTAATTGAAGATGGTGCTGGCTAAAGCTAAAACTGGCGAGTGTAGAGAGTATAGAGATATTGTTATCCACGTCGGCACCAACGATGTTAGGATGAAACAGTCAGAGGTCACCAAGCGCAACTTTGCTTCAGCGTGTAAATCAGCTAGAAAGATGTGTCGGCATCGAGTAATTGTCTCTGGTCCCCTTCCAGTTAGGGGGAGTGATGAGCTCTATAGCAGAGACTCACAACTTATTCGCTGGTTGAAAACTGTTTTCTGCCCCTCCCAAAAGATAGAATTTGTAGATAATTGGCCCTCTTTCTGGGACTCACCCACAAACAGGACCAAGCCTGGCCTATTGAGGAGTGACGGACTCTATCCTAGCTGGAGGGGTGCTCTCATCTTATCTACCAACATAGACAGGGCTCTAACTCCTCTAGCTCCACGATTAGATAAGGTGCAGGCCAGGCCGCAGGCTGTTAGCCAGCCTGCCAGCTTAGTGGAGTCTGCCACTAGCACACTAGCACAGTGTAGTCAGCTCAGCTATCCCCATTGAGACCGTGTCTGTGCCTCGACCTAGGTTGGGCAAAACTAAACATGGCGGTGTTCGCCTTTGCAATCTCACTAGAATAAAGACCTCCTCCATTCCTGCCATTATTGAAAGAGATCGTGATACCCCACATCTCAAAATAGGGCTACTTAATGTTTGATCCCTCACTTCAAAGGCAGTTATAGTCAATTAACTCATCACTGATCATAATCTTGATGTAATTGGCCTGACTGAAACATGGCTTAAGCCTGATGAATTTACTGTGTTAAATGAGGCCTCACCTCCTGGTTACACTAGTGACCATATCCCCCCGCGCATCCTGAAAAGGCAGAGGTGTTGCTAACATTTACAATAGCACATTTCAATATACAAAAAACCCAAGACGTTTTTGTCTTTTAAGCTTCTAGTCATGAAATCTTTACAGCCTACTCAATCACTTTTTACAGCTACTGTTTACAGGCCTCCTGGGCCATATACAGCGTTCCTCACTGAGTTCCCTGAATTCCTATCGGACCTTGTAGTCATAGCAGATAATATTCTAATTTTTGGTGACTTTAATATTCACATGGAAATGTCCACAGACCCACTTCAAAAGGCTTTCGGAGCCATCATCGACTCAGTGGGTTTTGTCCAACATGTCTCTGGACCTACTCACTGCCACAGTCATACTCTGGACCTAGTTTTGTCCCATGGAATAAATGTTGTGGATCTTAATGTTTTTCATCATAATCCTGGACTATCAGACCACCATTTTATTATGTTTGCAATTGCAACAAATAATCTGCTCAGACCCAAACCAAGGAGCATCAAAAGTCATGATATAAATTCTCAGACAACCCAAAAATTCCTTGATGCCCTTCCACACTCCCTCTGCATATCCAAGAACGTCAGAGGACAAAAATCTGTTAACCAACTAACTGAGGAACTCAATCTAACCTTGTGCAATACCCTACATGCAGTTGTACCCCTAAAAACTAAGAACATTTGTCATAAGAAACTAGCTCCCTGGTATTCAGAAAATAGCTGAGCTCTGAAGCAAGATTACAGAAAATAGGAACGGAAATGGCGCCACACCAAAATGGAAGTCTTCCGACTAGCTTGGATAGACAGTACCGTGCAATATCGAAGAGCCCTCACTGCTGCTCGGTCATCCTATTTTTCCAACTTAATTGAGGAAAATAAGAACAATCTGAAATGTATTTTTGATACTGTCACAAAGCTAACTAAAAAGCAACATTACTCAAGAGAGGATGGCTTTCATAAATTAATGAACTTCTTTGAGGAAAAGATCATGATCATTAGAAAGCAAATGTCGGACTCCTCTTTAAATCTGCGTATTCCTTCAAAGCTCAGTTATCCTGAGTCTGCACAACTCTGCCAGGACCTAGGATCAAGAGAGACACTCAAGTGTTTTAGTACTATATCCCTTGACACAATGATGAAAATAATCATGGCCTCTAAACCTTCATGCTGCATAATGGACCCCATTCCAACTAAACTACTGAAAGAGCTGCTTCCTGGCCCTCCTATGTTGAACATAATAAACGGCTCTCTATCCACCGGATGTGTACCAAACTCACTAAAAGTGGCAGTAATAAAGCCTATCTTGAAAAAGCCAAACCTTGACCCAGAAAATATTTGAAAAACTATCGGCCTACATCAAATCTCCCATTCCTCAAAAAAAAAAAAAAAACTGTTGCGCAGCAACTCACTACCTTCTTGAAGAAAAACAATGTATACGAAATGCTTCAGTCTGGTTTTAGACCCCATCATAGCACTGAGACTGCACTTGTGAAGGTGGTAAATGACATTTGAATGGCGTCAGACCGAGGCTCTGCATCTGTCCTTGTGCTCCTAGACCTTAGTGCTGCTTTTGATACCATCGATCACCACTTTCTTTTGGAGAGATTGGAAACCCAAATTGGTCTACATGGACAAGTTCTGGCCTGGTTTAGATCTTATCTGTCGGAAAGATATCAGTTTGTCTGAAATCAAATGTAAATTTTGGTGTTCCTCAAGGTTCCGTTTTAGGACCACTATTGTTTTCACTATGTATTTTACCTCTTGGGAATGTCATTCGAAAACATAATGTTAACTGTCACTGCTATTCGGATGACACACAGCTGTACATTTCAATGAAACATAGTGAAGCCCCAAAATTGCCCTCGCTGGAAGCCTGTGTTTCAGACATAAGGAAGTGGATGGCTGCAAACTTTCTACTTTTAAACTCGGAAAAAACAGAGATGCTTGTTCTAGCTCCCAAGAAACAAAGAGATCTCTTGTTGAATCTGACAATTAATCTTGATGGTTGTACAGTCGTCTCAAATAAAACTGTGAAGGACTGTTTCAAGTACAGCTTTTTTCCATCTACGTAACATTGCAAAAATCTGAAACTTTCTGTCCAAAAATTATGCAGAAGAATTCATCCATGCTTTTGTCACTTCTAGGTTAGACTACTGCAATGCTCTACTTTCCGGCTAACCGGATAAAGCAATAAATAAACTTCAGTTAGTGCTAAATACGGCTGCTAGAACCAACAAATGTGATCATATTACTCCAGTCCTAGCCTCCCTACACTGGCTTCCTGTTAAGGCAAGGGCTGATTTCAAGGTTTTACTGCTAACCTACAAAGCATTACATAGGCTTGCTCCTACCTATCTTTCCGATTTGGTCCTGCCGTACATACCTACACGTACGCTATGGTCACAAGACGCAGGCCTCCTAATTGTCCCTAGAATTCTAAGCAAACAGCTGGAGGCAGGGCTTTCTCCTATAAAGCTCAATTTTTATGGAATGGTCTGCCTACCCATGTGAGAGACGCAGACTCGGTCTCAACCTTTAAGTCTTTATTGAAGACTCATCTCTTCAGTAGGTGCTTTGGCAAAGTGGTTGGAGTTATATCCTGCCTGTTTGGCCCTGTCCGGGGGTATCATCGGACGGGGCCACAGTGTCTCCTGACCCCTCCTGTCTCAGCCTCCAGTATTTATGCTGCAGTAGTTTATGTGTCGGGGGGCTCTGTAATATCTGGAGTATTTCTCCTGTCTTATCCGGTGTCCTGTGTGAATTTAAGTATGCTCTCTCTAATTCTCTCTTTCTCTCTTGGAGGACCTGAGCCCTAGGACCATGCCTCAGGACTACCTTGCATGATGACTCCTTGTTGTCCCCAGTCCACCTGGCTGTGCTGCTGCTCCAGTTTCAACTGTTCTGCCTGCGGCTATGGAATCCTGACCTGTTCACTGTGATTACTATTATTATTATTTGACCACGCTGGTCATTTATGAACATTTGAACATCTTGGCTATGTTATATTACAATCTCCACCCGGCAAAGCCAGAAGAGGACTGGCCACCCCTCATAGCCTGGTTTCTCCCTAGGTTTATTCCTGGGTTTTGGCCTTTCTAGGGAGTTTTTCCTAGCTAACGTGCTTCTATACCTTCATTGCTTGCTGTTCGGGGTTTAGGCTGGGTTTCTGTTCAGCACTTTGAGATATCAGCTGATGTAAGAAGGGCTATATAAATAAATTTGATTTGATCTCTGGGGAACACAACCAGAGTCTTCTGATGAATTACTCTCCAGAGTAAATGGACCTTGCGATTTCAACAGAAAGAGGCGACAAGACATACAAGTGTAAATATGTACATTGCTGAGACGGGCGTCGTTCAAGGAAGACCAAGGTGCAGCGTGGTGGGCTTTTTACAAAATGGTGACATTTTGTAAAAGGTCACCAACTAAACAAGAAATACCAGAACTGACCGTGAAGCTTACAAGGGCTATAGTGCCCCTAACAAAGACAACCTCCCACAATGACAAAAGGGGAAAAGGCTGCCTAAGTATGATTCCAAATCAGAGACGATAGACAGCTGTACCTGATTGAGAACCATACCTGGCCGAAACATAGAAATTCAAAAACATAGAAAACAGAACATAGAATGCCTACCCAAATCACACCCTGACCAACCCAAAATAGAGACATAAAAAGGCTCTCTAAGGTCAGGGCGTGACAATTGCAATTATTTTCAAATGAGCGGCCGTTCATGTGCAAAGTATTAGCATTTCCATGAGCATTGTTATCAACTCTATATAGTGGGTCCATTCTGTCTTTCCCACTCTTTATCAACCCTACCCCTTTCCATTGTCTACCAAGCCATCATATCGTGTTTAATCCACTAGGGACTTTCCATTGCATGATGTAGTAATCAGTGTGTAAGCTATTCTGTTTGTGTGTTTATGTAATTCTGTGTGATTATTTAGTTAGTTAGTAAATAAATAATTAAGCCAATTTGTATATCGCTGATTCTTCATTTATGCTAGGGTTCGTGCAGATATCCAAGGATTTTGCGACATTCACAATGAGACTAAAGTTAAATAAGAATGAATGAATTGACTGTGACTAATATAAGAGATATTCATATCTTTAGAGTTTAGTAGGGAGATAGTAACTCGTTAAATAACTTCTTCTGTTGTGTCCCAAATTACTACTTAATTAATTGTTACATGAGTAATTTAATTGCGTAATGATTTAACGTGATATGTAATTAGTATAGAAAATAATAGTCAAGCACATTAATGATAGTCAAGACACGACACCAGTCAAGTTCTTCCACACCAATCTCGACAAACCATTTCTGTATGGGCCTCGCTTTGTGCACAGGGGTATTGTCATGCTGAAACAGTAAAGGGCCTTTCCCAATCTGTTTCCACAAATTTGGAAGCACAGAATCATCAATAATGTCATTGTATGCTGTAGACTTAGATTTCCCTTCACTGGAACTAAGGGGCCTAGCCCGAACCATGAACCTCCTCCACCAAACTTTACAGTTGACTATATGCATTCGGGCAGGTAGCGTTCTCCTGGCGTCTGCCAAACCCAGATTCGTCCGTCGGACTGCCAGATGGTGAAGCGTAATTCATCACTCCAGAGAATGCGTTTCCACAGCTCCAGAATCCAATGGTGGCAAGCTTTACACCACTCCAACCGACGCTTAGCATTGCGTATGGTGAGCTTAGGTTTGTGTGCGTCTGCTCGGCCATGGAAACCCATTTGATGAAGCTCCCGACGAACAGTTATTGTGCAGATGTTGTTTCCAGAGGCAGTTTGGAACTCGGTAGTGAGTGTTGCAACCGAGGACAGATGATTTTTATGGGCTATGCGCTTCAGCACTCGACAGTCCTGTTCTATGAGCTTGTGTGGCCTACCACTTCGCAGCTGAGACATTTCCACTTCACAATAACAGCACTTACATTTGACCGGAGGAGCTCTAGCAGGGCAGAAATTTGACAAACTGAAAAGGTGGCATCCTATGCCAGTGCCACGTTGAAAGTCACTCAGCTCTTCAGTCATGGCATTTTACTGCCAATGTTTGTCTATGGAGATACACCTGTCAGCAAAGGCGTGGAATAAAATAGCCGAATCTACTAATTTGAAGGGGCGTCCACATATTTTTGTATATATAGTGTATAGTGTATATATATACAGTGGGGCAAAAAAGTATTTAGTCAGCCACCAATTGTGCAAGTTCTCCCACTTAAAAGATGAGAGAGGCCTGTAATTTCCATCATAGGTACACTTCAACTATGACAGACAAAATGAGAAAAAAAATCCAGAAAATCACATTGTAGGACTTCTAATGAATTTATTTGCAAATTATGATGGAAAATAAGTATTTGGTCAATAACAAAAGTTTATCTCAATACTTTGTTATATACCCTTTGTTGGCAATGACAGTGGTCAAATGTTTTCTGTAAGTCTTCACAAGGTTTTCACACACTGTTGCTGGTATTTTGTCCCATTCCTCCATGCAGATCTCCTCTAGAGCAGTTATGTTTTGGGGCTGTTGCTGGGCAACACGGACTTTCAACTCCCTCCAAAGATTTTCTATGGGGTTGAGATCTGGAGACTGGCTAGGCCACTCCAGGACCTTGAAATGCTTCTTACGAAGCCACTCCTTCGTTGCCCGGGCGGTGTGTTCGGGATCATTGTCATGCTGAAACACCCAGTCACATTTCATCTTCAATGCCCTTGCTGACGATACATGGCCCAATTCTTTCATTCTTTTCATTCTTTCCTTTACACGGATCAGTCGTCCTGGTCCCTTTGCAGAAAAACAGCCCCAAAGCATGATGTTTCCACCCCCATGCTTCACAGTAGGTATGGTGTTATTTGGATGCACCTCAGCATTCTTTGTCCTCCAAACACGACGAGTTGAGTTTTTACCAAAAAGTTATATTATGATTTCATCTGACCATATGACATTCTCCCAATCTTCTTCTTGATCATCCAAATGCTCTCTAGCAAACGTCAGACAGGCCTGGACATTTACTGGCTTAAGCAGGGGGACACGTCTGGCACTGCAGGATTTGAGTCCCTGGCGGATTAGTGTGTTACTGATGGTAGGCTTTGTTACTTTGGTCCCAGCTCTCTGCAGGTCATTCACTAGGTCCCCCCGTGTGGTTCTTGTGATCATTTTGACCCCACGGGGTGAGATCTTGCGTAGAGCCCCAGATCGAGGGAGATTATCAGTGGTCTTGTATGTCTTCCATTTCCTAATAATTGCTCCCACAGTTGATTTATTCAAACCAAGCTGCTTACAACTTGCAGATTCAGTCTTCCCAGCCTGGTGCAGGTCTACAATTGTGTTTCTGGTGTCCTTTTTTTATTTTTAATTTTTTATTTTTTATTTCACCTTTATTTAACCAGGTAGGCAAGTTGAGAACAAGTTCTCATTTACAATTGCGACCTGGCCAAGATAAAGCAAAGCAGTTTGACAGATAAAACGACACAGAGTTACACATGGAGTAAAAACAAACATACAGTCAATAATGCAGTATAAACAAGTCTATATACAATGTGAGCAAATGAGGTGAGAAGGGAGGTAAAGGCAAAAAAAGGCCATGATGGCAAAGTAAATACAATATAGCAAGTAAAATACTGGAATGGTAGTTTTGCAATGGAAGAATGTGCAAAGTAGAAATAAAAAATAATGGGGTGCAAAGGAGCAAAATAAATAAATAAATAAAAATTAAATACAGTTGGGAAAGAGGTAGTTGTTTGGGCTAAATTATAGGTGGGCTATGTACAGGTGCAGTAATCTGTGAGCTGCTCTGACAGTTGGTGCTTAAAGCTAGTGAGGGAGATAAGTGTTTCCAGTTTCAGAGATTTTTGTAGTTCGTTCCAGTCATTGGCAGCAGAGAACTGGAAGGAGAGGCGGCCAAAGAAAGAATTGGTTTTGGGGGTGACTAGAGAGATATACCTGCTGGAGCGTGTACTACAGGTGGGAGATGCTATGGTGACCAGCGAGCTGAGATAAGGGGGGACTTTACCTAGCAGGGTCTTGTAGATGACATGGAGCCAGTGGGTTTGGCGACGAGTATGAAGCGAGGGCCAGCCAACGAGAGCGTACAGGTCGCAATGGTGGGTAGTATATGGGGCTTTGGTGATAAAACGGATTGCATTGTGATAGACTGCATCCAATTTGTTGAGTAGGGTATTGGAGGCTATTTTGTAAATGACATCGCCAAAGTCGAGGATTGGTAGGATGGTCAGTTTTACATGGGTATGTTTGGCAGCATGAGTGAAGGATGCTTTGTTGCGAAATAGGAAGCCAATTCTAGATTTAACTTTGGATTGGAGATGTTTGATATGGGTCTGGAAGGAGAGTTTACAGTCTAACCAGACACCTAAGTATTTGTAGTTGTCCACGTATTCTAAGTCAGAGCCGTCCAGAGTAGTGATGTTGGACAGGCGGGTAGGTGCAGGTAGCGATCGGTTGAAGAGCATGCATTTAGTTTTACTTGTATTTAAGAGCAATTGGAGGCCACGGAAGGAGAGTTGTATGGCATTGAAGCTTGCCTGGAGGGTTGTTAACACAGTGTCCAAAGAAGGGCCGGAAGTATACAGACTCACCAGCAGCAAGAGCGACCTCATTGATGTATACAGAGAAGAGAGTCGGTCCAAGAATTGAACCCTGTGGCACCCCCATAGAGACTGCCAGAGGTCCGGACAGCAGACCCTCCGATTTGACACACTGAACTCTATCAGAGAAGTAGTTGGTGAACCAGGCGAGGCAATCATTTGAGAAACCAAGGCTGTCGAGTCTGCCGATGAGGATATGGTGATTGACAGAGTCGAAAGCCTTGGCCAGATCAATGAATACGGCTGCACAGTAATGTTTCTTATCGATGGCGGTTAAGATATCGTTTAGGACCTTGAGCGTGGCTGAGGTGCACCCATGACCAGCTCTGAAACCGGATTGCATAGCAGAGAAGGTATGGTGAGATTCGAAATGGTCGGTAATCTGTTTGTTGACTTGGCTTTCGAAGACCTTAGAAAGGCACGGTAGGATAGATATAGGTCTGTAGCAGTTTGGGTCAAGAGTGTCCCCCCCTTTGAAGAGGGGGATGACCGCAGCTGCTTTCCAATCTTTGGGAATCTCAGACGACACGAAAGAGAGGTTGAACAGGCTAGTAATAGGGGTGGCAACAATTTCGGCAGATAATTTTAGAAAGAAAGGGTCCAGATTGTCTAGCCCGGCTGATTTGTAGGGGTCCAGATTTTGCAGCTCTTTCAGAACATCAGCTGAATGGATTTGGGAGAAGGAGAAATGGGGAAGGCTTGGGCGAGTTGCTGTTGGGGGTGCAGTGCTGTTGTCCGGGGTAGGAGTAGCCAGGTGGAAAGCATGGCCAGCCGTAGAAAAATGCTTATAGAAATTCTCAATTATGGTGGATTTATCAGTGGTGACAGTGTTTCCTATCTTCAGTGCAGTGGGCAGCTGGGAGGAGGTGTTCTTATTCTCCATGGACTTTACAGTGTCCCAGAACTTTTTTGAGTTAGTGTTGCAGGAAGCAAATTTCTGCTTGAAAAAGCTAGCCTTGGCTTTTCTAACTGCCTGTGTATAATGATTTCTAGCTTCCCTGAACAGCTGCATATCACGGGGGCTGTTCGATGCTAATGCAGAACGCCATAGGATGTTTTTGTGTTGGTTAAGGGCAGTCAGGTCTGGGGAGAACCAAGGGCTATATCTGTTCCTGGTTCTAAATTTCTTAAATGGGGCATGTTTATTTAAGATGGTTAGGAAGGCATTTAAAAAAAATATCCAGGCATCCTCTACTGACGGGATGAGATCAATATCCTTCCAGGATACCCCGGCCAGGTCGATTAGAAAGGCCTGCTCGCAGAAGTGTTTCAGGGAGCGTTTTACAGTGATGAGTGGAGGTCGTTTGACCGCTGACCCATTACGGATGCAGGCAATGAGGCAGTGATCGCTGAGATCTTGGTTGAAGACAGCAGAGGTGTATTTAGAGGGGAAGTTGGTTAGGATGATATCTATGAGGGTGCCCGTGTTTAAGGTTTTGGGGAGGTACCTGGTAGGTTCATTGATTATTTGTGTGAGATTGAGGGCATCAAGTTTAGATTGTAGGATGGCTGGGGTGTTAAGCATGTTCCAGTTTAGGTCGCCTAGCAGCACGAACTCTGAAGATAGATGGGGGGCAATCAGTTCACATATGGTGTCCAGAGCACAGCTGGGGGCAGAGGGTGGTCTATAGCAGGCGGCAACGGTGAGAGACTTGTTTTTAGAGAGGTGGATTTTTAAAAGTAGAAATTCAAATTGTTTGGGTACAGACCTGGATAGTAGGACAGAACTCTGCAGGCTATCTTTGCAGTAGATTGCAAGCTGCCTTTGACAGCTCTTTGGTCTTGGCCATAGTGGAGTTTGGAGTGTGACTGTTTGAGGTTGTGGACAGGTGTCTTTTATACTGATAACAAGTTCAAACAGGTGTCATTAATACAGGTAACGAGTGGAGGACAGAGGAGCCTCTTAAAGAAGAAGTTACAGGTCTGTGAGAGCCAGAAATCTTGCTTGTTGGTGACCAAATACTTATTTTCCACCATAATTTGCAAATAAATTCATTAAAAATCCTACAATGTGATTTTCAGGATTTTTTTTCTCTCATTTTGTCTGTCATGGTTGAAGTGTACCTATGATGAATATTACAGGCCTCTCTCATCTTTTTAAGTGGGAGAACTTGCTCAATTGGTGGCTGACTAAATGCTTTTTTGCCCCACTGTATTTGTATGTATATATAGTGTGTGAATGTATGTATATATAGTGTGTGTATGTATGTATATATAGTGTATAGTGTATAGTATATATATATATATATATATATATGTGTGTGTGTATGTATATATAGTGTATTTAGGCTGACAAGTAATTTGGTTCCAATGGTTTCCAATGAGAAAACCCTACTGGAATGTAAAGGAAAATGCACCAGAAAAGTTCACATTAAAATATTTCACATCATGTTTTCCAAAACACTCCTGTTTTGTCACTGCTTCATTGCTCAATGGCCAGATTGATTCTCCTGTCCTGGCTGTCGTTTCTCCTGTCCTGACAGTTGTTTCTTCTGTACTGATGGTTGTTTCTCCTGTCCTAACAGTTGTCCGTCCTCCTGTCCTGACAGTTGTTTCTCCTGTCCTGACAGTTGTTTCTCCTGTCCTGACAGTTGTTTCTCCTGTCCTGACAGTAGTTTCTCCTGTCCTGACAGTTGTCCTCCTGTCCCGACAGTTGTTTCTTCTGTACTGAGAGTTGTTTCTTCTGTACTGACAGTTGTATATCCTGTCCTGACAGTTGTTTCTCCTGTCCTGACAGTAGTTTCTCCTGTCCTGAGTTGTTTCTCCTGTCCTGACAGTAGTTTATCCTGTCCTGACATTTGTCCTCCTGTCCCGACAGTAGTTTCTTCTGTACTGAGAGTTGTTTCTTTTGTACTGACAGTTGTATATCCTGTCCTGACAGTTGTTTCTCCTGTACAAACAGTTGTGCTCCTGTCCTGACAGTTGTTTCTCCTCTCCTGACAGTTGTATCACCTGTCCTGACAGTTGTTCCTCCTGTCCTGACAGTTGTTCCTCCTGTCCTGACAGTTGTTCCTCCTGTCCTAACATTTGTTTTCTCCTGTCCTGACAGTTGTTTCTCTTGTCCTGACAGTTGTTTTCTCCTGTCCTGACAGTTGTTCCTCCTGTCCTAACATTTGTTTTCTCCTGTCCTGACAGTTGTTTCTCTTGTCCTGACAGTTGTTCCTCCTGTCCTAACAGTTGTTTTCTCCTGACCTGACAGTTGTTTCTCCTCTCCTGACAGTTGTATCTCCTGTCCTGACAGTTGTTCCTCCTGTCCTGACAGTTGTTCCTCCTGTCCTAACAGTTGTTCCTCCTGTCCTAACAGTTGTTTTCTCCTGTCCTGACGGTTGTTTCTCTTGTCCTGACAGTTGTTCCTCCTGTCCTAACATTTGTTTTCTCCTGTCCTGACAGTTGTTTCTCTTGTCCTGACAGTTGTTCCTCCTGTCCTAACAGTTGTTTTCTCCTGTCCTGGCAGTTGTTTCTCCTGTCCTAACAGTTGTTCCTCCTGTCCTAACAGTTGTTCCTCCTGTCCTAACAGTTGTAACTCCTGTCCTGACAGTTGTTCCTCCTGTCCTAACAGTTGTTTCTCCTGTCCTGACAGTTGTTTCTCCTGTTCTGAAAGTTGTTTCTCCTGTCCTAACATTTGTTTTCTCCTGTCCTAACAGTTGTTTCTCCTGTCCTAACAGTTGTTTATCCTGTCCTAACAGTTGTTTGTCATGTCCTAACAGTTGTTTGTCCTGTCCTAACAGTTGTTTGTCCTGTCCTAACAGTTGTTTTTCCTGCCCTAACAGTTGTTTCTCCTGTCCTAACAGTTGTTTCTCCTGTCCTAACAGTTGTTTGTCATGTCCTAACAGTTGTTTGTCATGTCCTAACAGTTGTTTCTCCTGTCCTAACAGTTGTTTCTCCTGTCCTAACAGTTGTTTGTCATGTCCTAACAGTTGTTTGTCATGTCCTAACAGTTGTTTCTCCTGTCCTAACAGTTGTTTCTCCTGTCCTAACAGTTGTTTCTCTTGTCCTAACAGTTGTTTGTCATGTCCTAACAGTTGTTTCTCCTGTCCTAACAGTTGTTTCTCCTGTCCTAACAGTTGTTTTCTCCTGTCCTAACAGTTGTTTGTCATGTCCTAACAGTTGTTTCTCCTGTCCTAACAGTTGCTTCTCCTGTCCTAACAGTTGTTTCTCCTGTCCTAACACTTGTTTGTCATGTCCTAACAGTTGTTTGTCATGTCCTAACAGTTGTTTCTCCTGTCCTAACAGTTGTTTCTCCTGTCCTAACAGTTGTTTGTCATGTCCTAACAGTTGTTTCTCCTGTCCTAACAGTTGTTTCTCCTGTCCTAACAGTTGTTTTCTCCTGTCCTAACAGTTGTTTGTCATGTCCTAACAGTTGTTTCTCCTGTCCTAACAGTTGCTTCTCCTGTCCTAACAGTTGTTTCTCCTGTCCTAACACTTGTTTGTCATGTCCTAACAGTTGTTTGTCATGTCCTAACAGTTGTTTTTCCTGTCCTAACAGTTGTTTCTCCTGTCCTAACAGTTGTTTCTCCTGCCCTAACATTTGTTTTCTCCTGTCCTGACAGTTGTTTCTCCTGTCCTAACAGATGTTTCTCCTGTCCTAACAGTAGTTTCTCCTGTCCTAACAGTTGTTTCTCCTGCCCTAACAGTTGTTTCTCCTGCCCTAACATTTGTTTTCTCCTGTCCTGACAGTTGTTTCTCCTGTCATGACAGTTGTTTCTCCTGTCCTGACAGTTATAGAGCAATTTTGTGCTCCCTCTCATCTAATTCAGAATCACTTGGATTACAGAGAACTGAATAAACCTGTCACACTCTGTTTTCCAAGTTGGCAGAGGAGTTGACTCCTTTCCTCTCACAATATGTGTTGATAATTGTGGTTAAATAAAAGCACAAGTGCCAGGGAAGAAAAATATGTAATTGTGTGTTGCTGACAGATTGTTCCAGAGCGCATCCAGTAACCACAGAAAGAATAATACAGGTTAGCGTTTTTCATCATGAATCTTGTTCTGGAGGCAGTTCTGCAGTGGTCACTAGCTAGCACAGCAACAAAGTCATAAAACCATAACATTTTAATCCTAACACTAACCTTAACCACACTGCTAACCCTGACGCCTAAACCTGACCTTAGATTAAGACCAAACGGCAAATATTAGTATTCCAGAGTTTTTACAATATAGACAATTTTGACTTTGCAGCTGCCCAATCTAAGGGGAAATCACTCAGTTTGTCTCCAGGGCAAAACTCATGAAAGTAAACGTCAACCTGCAGAACAAACAAAGCTGATTGGCTTGTGGAGTGGTACATGATGTTTAAGGATCACTACAGTGCAATACCTCTTTTCACTCAAATACCAGTGCCAGACACCACAGTAGCACATAATAACAGTTTTGTCTTCCGTGCTACAGTTTTGACAGTACTACAGTAATAACCATCTGTGAGTTGAAGAAGATATTTATAATTTCCATATTTTGCCAATATCCAACCAACCAAACTGCAGTTATGTTCTTGACCCACTTGAGTTCAAGAGTATCTCTGTCTACGGAGAACTGAAACACCACTGTGACTAGTGTCAGGGGTCTTGCTCTGACAAGGCTGGGAAGCTGAGACAAGCACGTCCTGCCAAAAGCCACATATGTCCATCTCTGTGATACCACATGACATGTCCCATCACAGTTTAAACATGCACTGGTGTGAGAGAAAGAGAGAGAATTCCATAGAGAATACTTCAACAGGAACAGATGGGGGCCGTCAGGGACGAGGAGATTGGAGGGGTGTGGTAAAAATAGAGCTTGCAGTCCGTTAGCCTGTCCTATCTTGGCGGCCGGCCGGCCGGCCAGCGTTACAGCTAGGCACCATGACAAATGTGCAGCTTGTCGCAGAGCGTAGACTCCACCACAGCTGACAAATCACTGACCTTCTCTTACTTTCCAACACACACACACAATATATGGGATTAACACCACCTCATCTCAGCTTTGAAAAGTTCCAGTTTTTTTCAGGAGTTCATAAATATTCCCTTTGGGTGCCTCATTTTTCTTCAAACTGCGAACTGCCAACCTCCTTACGGTAAACCAATCAGTAGATCCCACGTGAAGGGGAAAGTGTAGTCATGGTTTTTCCTGCTACATTAAATGAGTTTAGGGGGCAGTGGAGCGTGTCATTCAGACCTCGTTTCAGGACTGTGGCACCCGTTGTGACAAACTACGATAACCGCATTTAGCAGTTCTGCATCATATGGTCTCTTTACCTGTTTACTGTCAAACTAAGGGCCAGACGGCCAGACATTGCAGGCAAACACAGACGTGAATGCACACACGGACTCACATACAACTCTCTGAGAGTCAAAGGAGTTCAAAAATCTATGTCTATGTCCATGAAGGTGTTGATTTTTGTAAATGGGCACCAGGTAGACTAGCAGTTAAGAACGTTGGGCCAGTTACCTAACGGTTGCAGTTTCTATCGCCGAGCTGACTAGGTGACAAATCTGCCAATGTGCCCATGAGCAAGGCACTTAACTCTAATTGCTCCTGTAAATCGCTCTGGATAAGAGTGTCTGCTAAATGACACATTTTTAGGGTGTGTATGTACCAAAGACTGCACAAAGAATAGGGTGCCACTAAATTGGCCCAGCGTCATGCAGCTTAGGGTTTGGCAGGAGTAGGCCTGTTATGTAAATAAGAATTTGTTCTTAAATAAAGGTTAGATTTAAAAAATATATATACAAATAAAATAGGTGTACTACAGCCGCCTCTCACCACCTCCATGCCCTGGAGCTGCTGCTGTCAAGACCACGATGGATCTGGGGGAACTCTACAGCTTTTAATTAGGCAGTAAGAGAAAACAACCTCATCTGTCTGATGTGATGACGTGAAGCTGGCACAAACATCTCCCACTTCTGAGAGGCTGTGTTATGGTGCAAACAAATGAGGAATCACCACATGTACTGTACGTTGATTGGGCAGTGTTGGGTAAATAATAGTGTCGACGTGTATTTGTCCATGAACTGCACCGTGGCTCCTCTCAACCTTTGAATGAAAACAAACTGGTCATTATTCTAGTTGAGGCAGACAAATGTATGTTAATTCCTGACTTGAGTTTAACGGGATAATCGTGGTCTTAACTGGAGCATAGCCTTTCCATAGACTGCAGTCGGCCAACACAGATGACCAGACTTCCATGTGTGTGCTAATATCATAGTGAGTGTCAGACATGTCCTCAAACTCAAATTACTGGGCTGTTCAAAGAAGTGTAATCCAACTCTATACCACAAGTGTGCTTTCTCATTCCCAGTTCTCTCCCAAAATGTGTTGGTCTATAAACATTTATTTTCTGGAAAAGTAATTTGTTTGTCCATGGGTCATGACTCGACTAATATGCCACAATACCACAATGTCAAACACAATGTCATTTCTATGTTCAGATTTTCAATGTCTAGAAAAAATTGTTTCAATACTCACGCAATCGTTAAGCAATGTTGTTGGTCTGATGGTGTTTGTGTAACCGAGTTAATGGTATACCCATTATATGACTCTTATAGTGTTTACACAGGCCGTGGTTATTTCTACATACATTCCTGTGAACCAAAACCTAATGACTAATATTCAAATATGGCCAATAAACATGTACTTGCTAGGAACCTCTCCATCATTTCCAGTTGGAAAACACACAGACAAGTTGTTTTGCTTGTATGTCAGTCACCATCTGATCTGGAGTCAGGCTGAAACAAACAGCACAGCAGACACTATCACCCCTCTCCAGACTTTTCTCTCCCTCTGCACCTTCTCTCGCTCCCACAGATCTGTGCTTGTCGTTTGGGGGACACGTGTATGCAAATCTGAGGAACACAGACTGAATATTCACAGTCAGATGAGAGTCCTCAGATAAACCAACTCACGTCCTCAATCTGTACAACATTGTTTAGAGGAGATGGAAATGAGCCTGTGTGAAGACTGAAAAAAAAACATGGCAGGCGTCTGGCCAACTTCTCTAATGATCTTCTCTGTGTAGGAGTGGATCAATACCATAGCTTAGTTACCAGAGGCTGTGCCAACACCTTGATGATGTCTGCTACAACGTGTCCACAGATAGATGGTGCAACCACAAAGGGGCCATAAAGAGACAGGCTAAATCGTCAGTCTTACACAACTAGCCATGTTCTCTCACTGGATTAACTTTAGGCAGGGAACATTGGTTCACACACAGTTAGGGAAGAGTTCGCTTTGTCCTTGGAATTGCTTTGAGTTCCCCAGAGTGGCGTTGAAAGGAGATCACTGGGCTCTGTACAAGTGCTTCAAATGACTGTGTGGATTATTTGTGGTATCATCATGTTTGGCTAAAACAAGTTAGTTATGGATCAGTGTTTCAAGACAACACTATCTCACTAAAAAGGAAAATTAATCTTCTTTGCCAGCAAGAGGAGGATGGGATTCCCTTTCAGAGTTTCTTCCTACAAGCTTGCCCTTGGCACTGTCTCCTTGGTTTACTATTTAGGGATTTTAAGTTTAGATTGTGTAAAGCACTGGGTGACGAATGTATTGGTAAGAAAATAGTAACGCTGTACAAATCACATTTGATGGATTGAGGGATTTTGACGAAATTGGAGGGTTGTGAGAAAATAAACCTATTTCACCTGAGGGAAGGAGTGAGTGGGAGTAAAAATTCCAAAGTAATCCTGAAAGATTTACAATGTGAGAATTCAGTATCTCCCCACTTTGACCGATAAATCATATGTTTACACTGTCCCCATGGAATGCGTAGATTGCACAGGAGGTTGGTGGCACCTTAACTGGGGAGGATGGGCTCGTGGTAATGATTGGAGCGGAATCAGTGGAATGGTATCAGATACATCAAACCAATGGTTTCCATGTGTTTGATGCCATTCCATTTTCTCCGTTCCAGACATTATTTTGAGCTGCATCCACTGGTAGAATCAATGGTAAAGCATTTAAGGATAACCTCTGTGACTCTGTTGTGATACATCTCCTTTCCACCCATCTACATGGAATAGAGGTTGTCCCATGTTAGGCAATCCTCCCTCAACTCTAAACATGTCTGATGACTATATGACCCTGTGTAAACCTGAAGAATAAGATCACCTCACTCTGTCCAACTCTGTCACATGACCAAATCAAGACTTGTTTTCACTTGATATGCTGCCAGAGGGCCCTCAGACTAATGTCAGGGTAATTATAGGCCATAAAACTATTCAGAAAGTTTCATACGGTTTTCCTTGTAACTCATTTAACCATATAATATTGTCAGAGAGGGATTTCCTGTCCAATCCTACTGGCTTTCACAGAGATATCTATCATTCATGCAACTATCAAGCAGCTATTTTCTTCTGACAGCATCATTACTCAATGATATACTACTGAACTACTGAACCCAAAACGATACACATTGAAATTCATGCATTTCATATAACTCATATGGAAATCATATCTGGTGTTAATCTAATGTCTTAGTGAACCTTAAATAGCAGCCTACTTTTCCCTGACAATATCACCATTATTCCACAGGCGTCTGTCCAGCACTTGTGCAACCCGCTGAGTTTCACTTTATTACTTGGCAAGCTCATCTCAGTTTTCACTCTCAATGGATCAAGTGTCAGATAGACACTCTCAATGGATCAAGTGTCAGATAGACACTCTCAATGGATCAAGTGTCAGATAGACACTCTCAATGGATCATGTGTCAGATAGACACAGAAGCAGTAGAGAAAACAGAGAGGAATTATTAAAATAATTATTATAATTATTTGACACTCTTGACATTCATCTTCAGGTTGATGCAGCTCTATGTGAAATCAGTGTCTGATATTAAACCTGACACAGTTGGCCCAGATATAAATACAGGTTGTTCCATGGACCAACGCCTAAGGCTTGCTTCCTTCTCTTATCCTGATGCCAATAAACAAAGATGGCTGAACCCTATTATCAGCACAAATGGTTACATTTCAGCCAAAACATCTGAAGGAGTTGCTAAAGCTTCAGCCTATAGTTTGTGTTTACCAAAGAACAATAACTTGAAACATGATGTGAGTTGTGAGTCATCAGGGGGCCAGGGGCCAGGTCACAAATTCAACCAAGGCATGAAATGCAACAAAAGACAAAGTGGGTCTCTCCACACACCCTTATCAAGGCCTCACAGATCCCTCCCCCTCTGCCACACAATCATCCCACAGAATCACCCTACAGAATCACCTCACATAATCACCCTTCATAATCACCCCATAGAATCACCCTACACAATCACCCTATGGAATCACCCCACAAAATCACCCTACAGAATCACTCCACACAATCACCCCGCAAAGTCACCCCATAAAATCACCCCAAATAATCACCCCACATAATCACCCTACAGAATCACCCGACAGAATCACCTCACATAATCACCCTTCATAATCACCCCATAGAATCACCCTACACAATCACCCTATGGAATCACCCCACAAAATCACCCTACAGAATCACTCCACACAATCACCCCACAAAGTCACCCCATAAAATCACCCAAAATAATCACCCCACATAATCACCCTACAGAATCACCTCACACAATCACCCCACATTATCACCCTACAGAATCACCCTACAGATTAACCTCACACAATCACCCCACATAATCACCCCATAGATTCACCCTACTGACTCATCCTATAGAATCACACCAAAGAATCACCCTACAGAATCACCCTACAGACTCACTCCACATAATTACCCCATAGAATCACCATACAGAATCACCCCACAGAATCACCCTACAGAATCACCCCACATAAAGACCCTACAGAACCACTCTACAGAACCACCCTAGAGAATCACCCTACATAATCACTCCATAGAATCACACTACAGAATCACTCCACACAATCACCACACAGAATCACTCCACAGAATCACCCCAGAGTCACCCCACAAAATCACCCTACAGAATCACCCCACAGAATCACCCTACAAACTCACCCCACATAATCACCCCACAGAATCACCCCATAGAATCACCCTACAGAATAACCCCACATAAAGACCCTACAGAACCACTCTACAGAATCACCCTACATAATCACCCCACATTATCACCCTTCAGAATCACCCCATAGAATCACATGACAGAATCACTCCACACAATCACCCCACAGAATCACCCCACAGAATCACCCTACAGACTCACCCCATAGAATCACCCTACATAATCACCCCACATAAAGACCCTACAGAACCACCCTACTGAATCACCCAAATGTATTAGTGGCAGGTGACTGGATGGATGGAGGCAGAGTACTAACATGCCGAGGGATATTGCATTACCATCTGCTAGGTCTCAACACATCGAGACAAAACGAACCAAATCAAGTGCATTTTTTGAGGAAAATCACCATGCCGTCCTTGAAAGTAGAGAGCGTCAAAATGGGTCACGCACCATACTGTCTCTAATGCAATCCTTCATACTTTGTTGCAGTAAATCAGTATAGCATATGAGACATAGACAACATTTTGTTACATTCATGTATTTAACGAGAAGGGCTTTAGGAGAGGAAAATGCATGTCACGGTGTTACACATCTGGTGCTAATATGTCCAGTACTGCCTTTATGTGGTGTGGGACTATTTTAGTCCTGTTTCCACTTTTATCCTACAGCAGTAGTATATTATCCACGCCATGCAAGTCTGGTAGTAGCATTAGGGATGTGGCCGTGGGACTAGAGGACACACAGCCAGCAGGAAAATAACATGGAACTAGACAAACATGCTTAGCTTGGCCTTATAAAAATGCACTGTTAAAATGATGGGAAACTGCTGAAGCATACCAGTATATGTATGAAGCATTACATCTGGTTCCATAGGTGACGTTACCACATGGGGCTTCTCAGCTGGAGCTGCAACTAACGGATATTTGAGTAACATACAACTGATGGAGAGAAGAAGAAATGTGATTGGATGATGCATCTTCACAGCGTCCAACATTAGCTGTGCTAGTATAGTGTTGCTAGTATAGTGTTGCTAGTATAGTGTTGCTAGTATAGTGCTGCTGATTTTGGCAAACAAATACATGAAATAATCATTTTGTTTGTTTGGTCCTTTGTATTTCAACTTCCTGTGCCACGCTTTTGATCGCACTCTGAATGATCATACATCTGTTTATTCACACTCGTAATTTCATTAGCCACACAACTGCAGGGAAGATTGGCCAAAACAAAAGCCTCATTCAATTTAGCCTCTTTTCAAAATTAAGACACAAAGGGAGAGTGGGGCACAATAACAGAAGCCTTGTCTCTTTCCAGATTTCCAATTAGTAGATTAATTAAAGAGGGCAATTTGTGTTTGAGTCTGCAGCTCCACTGCCAGTCTTCATCAACTATGATTAGCCTCAGCGCAGCACCACTGTTGTCCTCACCAGATTTGGCTCTGGTTCCACTACACTCTCTGGCAACTCTGACTTATACTTTCCATGATCCCCTGAAGTACCCTTCAGCACCCACCCCTAGCACCCTGCAGTTCGCTGCAGCACCCTCCAGCACCCTCCTGCACATTGCAGCACTCTTCAGCACCCTCCATCTCCCTTCAGCACCCTGAAAAGCAACCTCCAGCAACCTTCAGTACTCTCCAGTACCCTTCAGCACCCACCCTCAGCACCCTGCAGTTTGCTGCAGCACCCTCCATCCCCCTCCAGCACCCTTCAGTACTCTCCAGTACACTCCAGTACCTTGCAGCCAGCTCCATCTTTTGTACAGATCGCAGTGTCAGAGATGGTTTTGTGTGTCCAGATTGAGACTGCACAGTGCAGGAAATTCATAGTACTTATAAACCACATATTTGATCATATATAGTTACCTCCATGGTGTTCTCACTGGCTTTTCCAGAAATATCTTTCTGAAAACATCAGGAACCACAAAAGAGAGGAATCAAGAACATGTACACATGATGACAGGCCTTAGACTACACCCCTCAGGAGAGGTGTGATAGTAGTGGTGAGGATGCAGGACTGTTTAGCATTAGGGTTGTGTCCTATGCTCCATACTGATTTCTTCATCGCTTATTCCCCTTTTGTAATGTCAGAACACATTGACTTCAAGCGGAAACAAATTCTCCACTCTGTTTATATGTTGTTTGGAAACAGCTGTGTTTAATATCTCCCCTGACATGTGGCACAGGGGCAAAAAACGAATAGCCGACTCAGAGTTAACATGGTATGTTGTGAGTGTGAAGATTGTGGTTAGTGTGCCGGTGCTGATGGTCGAGGCATTTGGGGGATTGTTGGGAGTGTGAAGAGTGTGGTTAGTGTGCCGGTGCTGATGGTCGAGGCAGCAGGGGGGATTGTTGGGAGTGTGAAGAGTGTGGTTAGTGTGCCGGTGCCGGTGCTGATGGTCGAGGCAGCAGGGGGGATTGTTGTGAGGAAATGTTGTGTGTAGATACTGTGTCAGCGTACGGGTTGGCTGATGACGCACAGACCTCCCTGGTTCACTACATCACCAGGCAACCTCTCACACAGCTAGACTGGGCCTTTGTACAACACAGGACGCCATTGGAGTAAACACAAGGAAGCCATACTGTCAACATCTAGACCAAAATGAATAGGCTGTTACAGGCCCCGTATCCATGCTGTTACATATAAAGCTGTGTCACAGAGATTCACTGGGTCTAACCTACGTGGGCACATCTGTGGGATGCATGTGTACAAATAGCGTGACCAGCAGTGTCACTGTTGGTTAACAACAGCCTATCGTAAAGTGTAAAGTCCTCTGGTTAGGGGAGGTGTGAGGCCTCTCTGACCAATTATCACTTCATCAGGGGATAAATATGGCGCTGCAGGGCCCTGTGGCCATAGCAGGGCCACAGCACATTGTGCCTGTGATGCTGAACAGTCTGTCCTGGCTTTGGTGTGGTTGGATGGAGCTCTGCTGTCAGCTGCTGTCGGCCTGTTGGAGAGCCCACGCAATGGTGGTATATTTGAGGATAAACTCAGCGCTTCATCTGCTCAAGTGGTAATGAAAGAACTGACATCCTGTCTTTTAAGGAGAAGAACAAACACTTCTACTGAGATTTTCACATTTAGCCTGCTCTTCAACAGTAATGACCCCAAATAGCTGTGGCATATGTAATGAACTAAAGTTTAAATGTATATGGTAATAGTCACAAGTTATATTCCTTCTAAGACATCATAGATGTCAATTGATTGAAATAAGGTGGTAATGATAATGATACTGGTATAGCCTAGTCAGTTAGAATGTTTATCACTGTCACAGCTGTGACTCTGGCCCTTCTGCCCCATCCACCCAGCCTCTGGTAATTAGTTCAGGACTGTTTCTCGACAGGATATCCAACTGTCATCTTCAATAAGTCTCAAATCAGAGGGAGTGTCAGTCATTAGCATACCATTATCACCCTTTTCTAACTAATTTTCTAGTTCACCTAGGCTCTTTTTAGCCATCTCATCTGTCTGTTCTAGGGCGACACCACTCTGGCTCATTTCTTATTTACTCACACAAAATATTTCCCTCTCAAGTTTAATTTTAGTCACTCGAAATTTGACAGCAGTCGGAAAGACAACAGTATCCCATGTCCCAGAAACCCAGGTCTACACCAGGTTCTTTGTTAAGACCACTACTGTCCCTAGTGTTAGAAACTGAGAAATGCATGAGAAGAAGCACAAGAGAATTTTATAGGTCACGGGAAACGTATAATGTTTGATTCCAGATGTGGAAACCAGAATGTTTATGTGTGCAAATGTTTGCTAGTCTGAGTGTTTAAAATGATGTCACCAGAGCAAACTAAGTAGCATGCAAATAAGAGACTTAAACTTCAAGGGACGGTCTCATCTGATTTTTAACCTCTTAAGACCTTGAATGTCCCCTGACCTCTAGAGTTCCTGAGAATCCCAGAAAACACAGCTTCAGCTCCGCCCTGAGGCCTTTCAGAGCCTAGTGTTTATGTTCTGTGTCCGATCTGCGCTGTCCACCTGCTTTTTCACTTCCCCTGGCAAAAAAGTTTCAATTCCTCTCATAATTCACAACCTGCAATGTCCTTTTCCACCCAATAAAACCTTGATACTCAAAAGAGCCTTTCTCAGAAAAACATTCAAACGGAGACAATAATCTATAATGAACAATATGAAGCAAAACAGCCGCGTACAAATAGACTCTAATTCTGAGCTGCAGCATTAATTAGATACAGGTTTGCACATGTTCATTGGGATGGACAGAGTTAGAGAGAAAGAGGGAATACGGTGTCTACAATTCTGTACACTGCAGTAAATTAAAGATGCAGATATCATCTACCAGGATGGATGCCTGCAAACCCCTTCCCCCCTCCTCCACCCCTGGCCCATGATAGTCCACCCATCCCTTCGACCGCCCGCCCCTTTGACCTTGTGGGAGGTACAGTAATTGAGATTTTCAGCTCATTGTTACCTAATTAAAAAGTGTTTAAACCTTCTGGAGCCTTGAGGAGAGAGAGGGAGAGAAAGAGAGAGCAAGAGAGAGAGAGAGAGAGAGAGAGAGAGAGAGAGAGAGAGAGAGAGAGAGAGTGGAGAGAAAGCAGTGGACTTGAAATATGACCTCTACAGGAAAATATAGAAAGCATCTGGTTCCCAATTCTAATTACCAGCTGTATTAGTCACTGTGTGTGTGTGTGTGTGTGTGTGTGTGTGTGTGTGTGTGTGTGTGTGTGTGTGTGTGTGCGTGTGTGGTGTGTGTGTGTGTGTGTGTGTGTGTGTGTGTGTGTGTGTGTGTGTGTGTGTGTGTGTGTGTGTGTGTGTGTGTGTGTGTGTGTGTGTGAGCCATTGGCAGAACAGAACCAACTTATTTCCAAATACAGAGGATCATCATACTGATTCAATCAATGATAATTGCTATGTACAACATTTGTCATTACTTTGCATGCTCCTCTGCACCGAACACAGAGAGGCCTTCAGCCTTTTAAAATAACAGCCAGATTCAGGGCTGAGGGCTGGGCTGTGAGCAGAGCAACTAACAGTGATGAGAGAGGATCTGTGGTCCCAACATCTAAGCCCCAGCTGGCCTCTGACCCTAACACAACCACAATACTCAGAGCACAGCTCATCATCATCGCTCTCTTATTTAACCAACACTGCTACAACAGATACAACTTCCCCATACATACATCAATGTTGTCATACAGTGGGGCAAAAAAGTATTTAGTCAGCCACCAATTGTGCAAATTCTCCCACTTAAAAAGATGAGAGAGGCCTGTAAATTTGATCATAGGTACACTTCAACTATGACAGACAAAATGAGAAAAAAAAAACTGAAAATCACATTGAATTTTTAATGAATTTATTTGCAAATTATGGTGGAAAATAAGTATTTGGTCAATAACAAAAGTTTATCTCAATACTTTGTTATATACCCTTTGTTGGCAATGACAGAGGTCAAACATTTTCTGTAAGTCTTCACAAGGTTTTCACACACTGTTGCTGGTATTTTGGCCCATTCCTCCATGCAGATCTCCTCTAGGGCAGTGGTGTTTTGGGGCTGTTGGCCACTCCAGGACTTTGAAATGCTTATTACGAAGCCACTCCTTCGTTGCCCGGGCGGTGTGTTCGGGATCATTGTCATGCTGAAAGACCCAGCCAAGTTTCATCTTCAATGCCCTTGCTGATGAAATCTCACGATACATGGCCCCATTCATTCTTTCCTTTACATGGATCAGACGTCCTGGTTCCTTTGCAGAAAAACAGCCCCAAAGCATGATGTTTCCACCCCCTTGCTTCACAGTAGGTATGGTGTTCTTTGGATGCAACTCAGCATTCTTTGTCCTCCAAACACGACGAGTTGAGATTTTACCAAAAAGTTATATTTTGGTTTCATCTGACCATATGACATTCTCCCAATCTTCTTCTTGATCATCCAAATGCTCTCTAGCAAACTTCAGACGGGCCTGGACATGTACTGGCTTAAGCAGGGGGACACGTCTGGCACTGCAGGATTTGAGTCCCTAGCGGCGTAGTGTGTTACTGATGGTAGGCTTTGTTACTTTGGTCCCAGCTCTCTGCAGCTCATTCACTAGGTCCCCTCGTGTGGTTCTGGGATTTTTGCTCACCGTTCTTGTGATCATTTTGACCCCACGGGGGGAGATCTTGCGTGGAGCCCCAGATCGAGGGAGATTATCAGTGGTCTTGTATGTCTTCCATTTCCTAATAATTGCTGCCACAGTTGATTTCTTCAAACCAAGCTGCTTACCTATTGCAGATTCAGTCTTCCCAGCCTGGTGCAGGTCTACAATTTTGTTTCTGGTGTCCTTTTACAGCTCTTTGGTCTTGGCCATAGTGGAGTTTGGAGTGTGACTGTTTGAGGTTGTGGACAGGTGTCTTTTATACTGATAACAAGTTCAAACAGGTGCCATTAATACAGGTAACAAGTGGAGGACAGAGGAGCCTCTTAAAGAAGAAGTTACAGGTCTGTGAGAGCCAGAAATCTTGCTTGTTTGTAGGTGACCAAATACTTATTTTCCACCATAATTTGCAAATAAATTCATTAAAAATCCTACAATGTGATTTTCTGGATTTTGTTTCTCATTTTGTCTGTCATAGTTGAAGTGTACCTATGATGAAAATTACAGGCCTCTCATCTTTTTAAGTGGGAGAACTTGCACAATTGGTGGCTGACTAAATACTTTTTTGCCCCACTGTATATAGTATGGCAGTGCCATTTGATAATGTTGTTAAATAGTCCTGGTCCTGGAGTGCCAAAGGCACTTCATGTTTTTGATTCAACTGACTTGGAAGACCAGGTGTTGAATTTAGGCAATCACTGAACTGATCAATTAGCTTGGTTGGTCAGGTGTGGTGCCTAGTCCGGTAAGATGAGGGGTGGTGTTGTGTGTGTATTTGTGGTGGACAGCTGGTACACAATGTCTAATATTAAGGTAGTCTTGAGGTATTACTCGCTTGAGGTAGAGTACCTCATGATAAGCTGTAGTACACACTATCTACCTTGAGAGTTATCTATTTAACACCGACACTGGCACTAAGACCGCACTCATTGAGGTGTATAAGGCCATAAGCAAACAAGAAAATGCTCATCCAGAAGTGGAGCTGCTAGTGGCGGGGGACTTCAGTGCAGGCAAACTTAAATCCGTTTTACCTCATTTCTACCAGCATGTCACATGTGCAACAAGAGGAAAAAATTATCTAGACAACATTTACTCCATATACAAAGCTTTCCCTCACCCTCTATTTGTAATATCTAACTATAATTATATCCTCCTGATTCCTGCTTACAAGCAAAAACTAAACTAAGTGTTCAGATGCCGCGGATACTAAGCTACACAACTGTTTTGCTAGCACTGTGTCATCGCGCTTTCCGTAGCCGATGTGAGCAACATTCATAGACTGATTACCAGGACGTGTACACAGAGCATGCACGGACCAACTGGCAAGTGTCTTCACTGACATTTTCAACCTCTCCCTGACCGAGTCTGTAATACCTATATCCTTGAGGCAGACCACCATTGTCCCTGTGCCCAAGGAAGCGAAGGTAACCTGCATACAAGACTACCGCCCCGTAGCACTCACGTCAGTAGCCATGAAGTGCTTTGAAAGGCTGGTCATGGCTCACATCAACAACATCCTCCCGGAAACCTTAGAACCACTCCATTTTGCATAACGCCCCAACAGACCCACAGATGACACAATCTCAATCGCACTCCACACTGCCCTTTCCCACCTGGACAAAAGGAACACATATGTAAGAATGCTGTTCATTGACTACAGCTCAGCGTTCAACACCATAGCGCCCACCAAGGTCATCACTAAGCTAAGGACCCTGGGACTAAACTTTTACCTCTGAAACTGGATCCTGGACTTCCTGACAGACTGCCCCCAAGTGGTAAGGGTAGGCAACAACACATCTGTCACGCTGATCCTCAACACCGGGGCCCCTATGGTGTGCATGCTTAGTCCCCTCCTGCGCTCCCTGTTCACCCATGACTGCGTGGCCAAGCTTGACTCCAACACCATCATTAAGTTTGCTGACGACACAACAGTGTTAGGCCTGATCACCGACAACGATGAGACAACCTATAGGGAGGAGGTCAGAGATCTGGCAGTGTGATGCCAGGACAACAACCTCTCCCTCAACCTGAGCAAGAAAAAGTAGATGATCGCGGACTACAGGAAAAGGAGGGCCGAACACGCTTCTATTAACATCGATGGGGCTGAAGTGAAGCAGGTCGAGAGTTTCAAGTTCCTTGGTGTCCACATCACCAACAAACTATCATGGTCCAAAAACACCAAGAAAGTTGTGAAGAGGGACCATCAACGCCTTGTCCCCCTCAAGAGACTGCAAAGATTTGGCATGGGTCCTCAGATCCTCAAAAAGTTCTACAGCTGAACCATCTAGAACATCCTGATTGATTGCATCACTACCTAGTATGGCAACTGCTCAGCATCCGACCGTGAGGCACTGTAGAGGGTAGTGCGCACAGCCCAGTACATCACTATGGCCAAGCTTCCTGCCATCCAGGACCTATATTCTAGGCAGTGTCAGAAGAAGGCCCAAAAAATGATCAAAGACTCTAGTCACCCAAGTAATGGATTGTTCTCACTGCTACCGCAGAGCAAGTGGTACCAGATAGTCCAAAAGGCTCCTTAACAGCTTCTATCCTCAATCCATAAGATGCTGAACAATTAATTAAATGACCCGGTACCGGTACCCCCTGTCAATTTAGTAAATCGTTTCTTAACTCTATTTTCTTAAAACTGCATTGTTGATTAAGAGCTTGTAAGTATGCATTTCACAGTAAGGTCTACACCTGTTGTATTCAGTGCATGTGACAAATACAATTTGATTTGATTTAGTTGGAACAAATCCTGCAGTAGCTGCGTCACTCCAGGAACAGGGTTGTCTACCTGTGTCTTATAGAGTGTATGTAAGGCATTGATGGACAAAATAATAATAATGTGAAATATAAAGTATCTGGTACATATACTGTGATGGGGTTGAATTGGATACATATCCAGCTAATTGAACAGAGGGTCTATTTAAAAGTCTATTAAAAGAGCATCACTAACATCAAGCAGTAGCAATGTGACACGAACATGTCTGATAGTGGACAAGTGCCAGAGTCTCATACTGACCTGGATAAATGTCCTTGGAGAAAAATTTCACTGCCTGCTGAGCCAGGCTGTCAAGGCTCAATTTTCACCCGCACATACGCACACACACACACACAAACACACACACACACACGCACACACAGAAAGACTGTGAACTGCCTCTTTAGCAGCAACACAAAGCACTGTCCAGCCCAGCTTTCACCATTGAAGAGGCCAGTCTGGAGGACCCAGCACCCTTCACAACAGGTGTCATAAACCAAGAGAAGAGTCCACTCCAGCTTACAGCAATTATCTCTCAGTCCTTTAGCAGAATGTTAACCCTCCCTGTAGGAAGAAAGGGGAGAGGAGAGAGGAGAGATATCAGCTCATAAAAGCCACACAGGCTCCATTCCTCAACTCTGCTTCCCTTCCTCGTAAAAAGCCATTCCCATCTGTGGTACATCAGTTGACTTTCATAAGACTCTCTCTCTCTCTCTTCTATATTTCTATCTCTCCTCCTCTATCCCTCCTCTATCCCTCCTCCTCTATCTCTCCTCCTCTATCCCTCCTCCTCTATCCCTCCTCCTCTATCCCTCCTCCTCTATCTCTCCTCCTCTATCCCTCCTCCTCTATCCCTCCTCTATCCCTCCTCCTCTATCCCTCCTCCTCTATCCCTCCTCCTCTATCTCTCCTCCTCTATCCCTCCTCCTCTATCCCTCCTCCTCTATCCCTCCTCCTCTATCCCTCCTCTATCTCTCCTCCTCTATGCCTCCTCCTCTATGCCTCCTCCTCTATGCCTCCTCCTCTATCCCTCCTCCTCTATCCCTCCTCCTCTATCCCTCCTCCTCTATGCCTCCTCTATCCCTCCTCCTCTATCCCTCCTCCTCTATCCCTCCTCCTCTTTCCCTCCTCCTCTATGCCTCCTCCTCTATCCCTCCTCCTCTATGCCTCCTCCTCTATCCCTCCTCCTCTATCCCTCCTCCTCTATCTCTCCTCCTCTATCCCTCCTCCTCTATCCCTCCTCCTCTATCTCTCCTCCTCTATCTCTCCTCCTCTATCTCTCCTCCTCCTCGGAGTGCTCGCCAGGCCAGACAGGTATATCTGTCTCTTATTGGCATGGTGGGAAAGAACAGTGTAAATCTGCTCTAAATCCCCTAATCTGGCTGGTCCATCACAGGGATGAGGTGGTGTCACGCAGTAGAAATAGCCCTGCTGTGGAAACAAAGACGTCCTCTCTCCCTTCTCCATAGGATGCAGCCTATTGCACTCATCCCCACAGCTTTGGGGGCCCCAACACTCTGAAGGTCGGGCCCCCCAGATATCATATGAACACACCATAAGCCATGATTTCTTTTTTTGAATGACAATAAATTAGCTTTCAAACTGCTAAATGTTCTCTTAGCCTCATGGCAAAATGTGTGGAATAGCAATCTACTGTGGAACAGAACAAGAGGAGACAACTCAGTCACCAGAAACAAAGCTGTGTTTTATTTATCACACACACACTAACATCCTCTCGCTTCCTGGCCTCCAGCGCACTCTGGGTCTAGGCCTGCAGTGTGTGTCTGTGCCTGTTTGTGTGTGTGTGTGTGTGTGTGTGTGTGTGTGTGCCTGTGTGTGTGTGTGCCTGTGTGTGTGTGTGTGCCTGTGTGTGTGTTTGTGTGCCTGTGTGTGCCTGTGTGTGTGCCTGTTTGTGTGTGTGTGTGCCTGTGTGTGTGCCTGTTTGTGTGTGTGTGTGTATCTGCTATAGTGTGTGTGTGTGCCTTGCCCTGCCAGCTGAGAGCTCCTCTCTGCCCAGTCAGAGAAGATTTACTCCCAGGTAATAATGGCTGAGTTTCTCGAATGACATTATCACTTTTATGGGCAAGCTGTGATCATGCATATCATTACCGGCGTCTTTCACAGGGCACTGCCAAATGGAACGTTTATTCATGTTTATCTTTACACATCCAGCTACTAAATGATGAAGAGACAAACCCATGGACACTGAAAGACATTCTGCAGGACCATGGTTATTGCAGTTACCTATAGAGATGTCAATATTTAAGTGTGTAGCGACAACAGAACACAGTGAAACTTTAAACCTTGGTATGAAACATAGGCCTGCCCTTCTCAGTACATCGTTGTAATCCCCAAATGCAGCCATCTGTACTTTTTACGATGGGAGTTAGCAGAATTAGTCTTGCACATGTGCATTAATATTCATCGGTATGTGATTCTCTTCTGTCTCAGGTCAGTGAGAGGCGTTTGATTGTCTTCTGTCTCTGGTCAGAGAGGTGAGGGGTCAGATAAGATATGAAACACAGACTGATAAATCACACCAGACAAGACCAGGGTCCCTAATTTACTACTATAAAACCCACATGGTACCAATAGCTTTGACTGGCAGAGAGAATGTACACCTACTTTTAGTGTGTGTGTGTGTGTGTGTGTGTGTGTGTGTGTGTGTGTGTGTGTGTGTGTGTGTGTGAAGTGAAGTGAAAGACAGAACCTGTGAGAATTCACTTTTGAACAAACTCTTGGTGTTACAGCCACAGCAAAAACTATTTTCTCATTCTAAGATGAAATCACAGGAGAGGTGTTAGGGACTGTGAGCCACTCAGACAGAAAGAACTCCTGCAGAATGAAAAGTTAAACCCCATTACTTCCAACCACATGACAGCTAACATATCTCCAAACTGCAGACTCACAGCAGCTCTTAGCCCTAGTCACTGGGCCATCAGACAGGGTGGACTGACTGACCTGACATGAAACACAACACTTCAGGACTGGAACCATACCAAGAAGTCATCAGCAAGGTACAGTTGAAGTCTGAAGTTGACATACTGTCAGATGTGTGCGTACTGGTAGCGAAGTCAGGTGCAGGAGAGCAGAGATTTGTGAACAGGCGCACACTTTATTTAGGCAAAAGCGAAAAACGCGCAAAACAGTCACAAGGATAAAGTTTAACAATAGACATCTTAGTGAAAAACAACACAGAAAAAACAAGCCAGTCAGCCGCGTCAACAACACACACGGAACACAAACAATCTTACACAAAGAACATGATGGGGAACAGAGGAATAAATACATGTAGATTGATTGGGGAATGAAAACCAGGTGTGCAGGGAACAAGACAAAACAAATGGATACATGAAAAAGGGAGCGGCGGTGGCTAGAAGGCCGGTGACGTCGACTGATGAACAAGGAGAGGAGCCGACATTGGCGGAAGTCGTGACACATACACATAGATTGGAGTCATTAAAACCCGTTTTTCAACCACTCCACAAATTTCTCGTTAACAAACTTTAGTTTTGGCAAGTCGGGTAGGACATCTACTTTGTGTCTTTCAAGGCCTATTTTCAAACTCAGTGCCTCTTTGCTTGACATCATGGGAAAATCAAAAGAAATCAACCAAGATCTCATAAAACAATTGTAGTCCTCCACAAGTTTTGGTTCATCCTTGGGGGCAATTTCCAAATGGATGAGGGTACCACGTTAATCTGTACAAACAATAGTACGCAAGTATAAACACCATGGGACCACACAGCTGTCATACCGCTCAGGAAGGTGACGCTTTCTGTCTTCTAGAGATGAACGTACTTTGGTGCGAAAAGTGCAAATCAATCCCAGAACAACAGCAAAGGACCTTGTGAAGATGCTGGAGGAAACATGTACAGAAGTATCTATATCCACAGTAAAACAAGTCCTATATCAACATAACCTGAAAGGCCGCTCAGCAAGGAAGAAGCCACTGCTCCAAAACCGCCATAAAAAAGCCAGACTACGGTTGGGGACAAAGATCGTACTTTTTGTAGAAATGTCTTATGGTCTGATGAAAACAAATAGAACTGTTTGGCCATCATGACCATTGTTATGTTTGGAGGAAAAAGGGGGAAGCTTGCAAGCCGAAGAACACTGTCAGGCCCTGACCTTAGAGAACCTTTTACTTCTCTATTTTGGTTAGGTCAGGGTGTGACTAGGGTGGGTAGTCTAGTCTTTTCTTTTCTATGTTGGCCTGGTATGGTTCCCTATCAGAGGCAGCTGTCTATCGTTGTCTCTGATTGGGGATCATATTTAGGTAGCCCTTTTCCACCTGTTGTGTGTGGGATCTTGATTTTGTATTGTTGCTTTTTAGCCCTACGAAGCTGTACATTTCGTTTGTTACTCTTTCTTGTTTTGTGCAGGTTATCATAAATAAAAAATAATTAACCTACCCCAAGCTGCATCTTGGTCCGACCATCCTTCCAACAACGATGGTTGCAAACACCATCCCAACCGTGAAGCACGGGGTGGCAGCATCATGTTGTGGGGGTGCTTTGCTGCAGGAGTGACTGGTGCACTTCACAAAATAGATGGCATCACGAGGGAGGAAAAATACGTGGATATTTTGAAGCAACATTTAAAGACATCAGTCAGGAAGTTAAAGCTTGGTCGCAAATGCGTCTTCCAAATGGACAATGTGTCACGCTCTGACCATAGTTTGCTTTGTATGTTTATATGTTTTGGTTGGTCAGGGTGTGATCTGAGTGGGCATTCTATGTTGTATGTCTAGTTTGTCTGTTTCTGTGTTTGGCCTGATATGGTTCTCAATCAGAGGCAGGTGTTAGTCATTGTCTCTGATTGGGAACCATATTTAAGTAGCATGTTTGGTGTTGGGTTTTGTGGGTGATTGTCTCCTGTGTCAGTGTTTGTACCACACGGGACTGGTTTCGGGTTTTCACATTTATTGTTTTGTAGTTTGTTCATGTATAGTTTTTCTTATTAAAAAACCATGAACTTCAACCACGCTGCGTATTGGTCCGCCTCTCCTTCAATGGAAGAATCCCGTTACACAATGACCCCAACCATACTTCCAACGTTGTGGCAAAATGGCTTAAGGACAACAAAGTCAAAGTATTGGAGTGAGCCATCACAAAGCCCTGACCTCAATCCTATAGAAAATGTGTGGGCAGAACTGAAAAAGCGTGTGCGAGCAAGGAGGCCTACAAACCTGACTCAGTTACACCAGCTCTGTTAGGAGGAATGGGCCAAAATTCTTGTGGAAGGCTACCCGAAACATTTGACCCAAGTTCAACAATTAAAAGGCAATGCTACCAAGTACTAATTGAGTGTGTGTAACCTTCTGACCCACTGGGAATGTGACAAAAGAAATCAAAGCTGAAATAAATAATTCTCTCAACTATTATTCTGACATTTCACATTCTTAAAATAAAGTGGGGATCCTAACTGACCTAAAGCAGGGAATTTCTACCAGGAATTGTGAAAAACTGAGTTTAAATGTATTTGGCTAAGGTGTAACCTCTGAATGTTTCCTTACATACAGAGAGAAACCAGTGCCAATACATTGGAGGGAAAAACTCACATTTTACAAGCTCAGACAAGTAACTAAAAAGTGTGCCTTGTCTAGTGATGCTAAAACACACTGAACTGGTCTCCTTGGAGAAGACAGAAGACCTTACATGACTTTGTACGTTTCACAGTCAGTCATTTAATCTTGGAACAGTATCAAGGCTTCTCTATCTCCCTTCAACCTCCAGAAGGGGACAGGACAGTTAGGGACACTCTGCCAGTTCATCGCTCAGTGTCAAACAGCGATCGCATGCCAAACAATCACATTAGCCTTGCAGTCTAAAAGCTGAGGGACAGACAGTGCTGGTAGCCACAGTGAACCATAGCTCTCCCTGCTCATTACTGGGGTCTCTCTATCCCTCCCTCCCTCCAGACAGACCACATCTCAGCATCTATAATGCACTCACGCCTGAAGAGAGACACTCAGCTTTTTACTAGGAAGGAAATTGCCAGTCGGGCCTCGCTCAACAGCTTTTAACAACTCAACACTGATCAACTAATGACTGTCTGAGATGGAGTGGCTGAGAAATAGTCATGTTGGAAATACAGTAGGAGAGAGGTGTAGAGAAAATTAGAGTGAGCGAGATTAAGAGAGTGAGGGTAAAGTATGTCTAGAAGTAGTCATAACAAAAAGTTAAATAACTGCTAACAAAGCTCAGAACCACACACATTGCTATTCTAAGCCTGGCAGGTAATGCCAGTTCTTTCATCTTTTCACTGATAAATTATTTGCCTCCCATTTGCAGCTGTCTGTCAGCAGAGGACGGAGACGACACGTCTGAATGAACACGAAGCTTAGAGCTCAACTTCATCAAACTGATATCAAAGAGAGAGAGAAAAATGTAGCAAAAGAGGGAGAGAGATGTGCATGGGAGGGTGTGCGACAGACAGAGGGAAAGAGAGATACAGAGAGAGGGAGTGTAGTAGTTTTGGGAGCTGGAGGAGGAGGGGTTACTCACGGGTCCTGTCACCTTTCCACCTCCAGCCACTCTTGTACCTCCCCTGTCCATCCCCTGGCATACATGCTCCACTCAGCACCTCCAGCAGCAGCAGCAGCAGCAGGGGCATCCGCCTTGCAGCCATGCCTGCCTCCACAGCTCTCATTGGGGTTAGAGAACAGAGGAGAGGGCCGAAGGGAGAGACGTGCCTGGTTCTCTCATATCACACACAGCTGTGGGGGGGGGGAACCAGAGTACAACAACAACACCACCTCCCCTTCCTCCTCCTCCTTCACAGTTTCAGCCCAGGTCACACCATCCACAGCCAACCTTGACAGCCCCCCTCTTCCTGCAGGACTGGACTGATTCCTTTGAAGGCAGCAGCAGTGTTGGCGAGTTGGCTGGGGAGGCGAGGTGGCTGGGAAGGCCGACTATAATTCCAGCATGGGCACACAGGCAGATTAAAGTCTGGATTTCTGCAACTATGCTCTGAAATATTGATCCCGCTTTTTTCTATCCATCTTCTCTCTTCCCTCTTCCTCTTCTTTCTCTGCCTCTCAGAGTTGGTGGAGTATTTATTGGAGTCCTGCTGAAATGCTTATAGGCTCAGCTTCACCGGAGACACTTCCCATGGAGTGCTGGAGAGAAGTGTTTTCCTCTTGCTATGTACAAGTTGCTGAGAGCAGTAGCAGTAGCAGAGCAGAGACACTTCCCAAGGAGTGCTGGAGAGAAGTGTTTTCCTCTTGCTATGTACAAGTTGCTGAGAGCAGTAGCAGTAGCAGTAGCAGAGCAGAGACACTTCCCAAGGAGTGCTGGAGAGAAGTGTTTTCCTCTTGCTATGGACAAGTTGCTGAGAGCAGTAGCAGAGCAGAGACACTTCGGCGACGGTCAGGTCCGGTGACAGTGATAGTGACACATCAATTGATCCGACAGCTCTTTCTCAGGCAGTTACTGGCCACGGCTAACAGTCTGTGTGTCCCTCCTCCCCCTCCGTACAGCACCCACCTCTTCTTACATCACAGGAGACAGTGTTGATATGAATATAAGAAATACATGAGAGAGAGAGCCAATAGAGAGAGAGAGCATTCTCAACACAGCAGCCTTGACACTGCAAACAGAGACTCTGAGGGAGGGAGAACCACCACGAGTAACAGAGAGAGGAAAGGAGGGAGGGAGAGAAAGAGAGACAGGGAGGGAGAGAGAGAGAGAGAGAGACTAGAGCGGGGGCTGTGAATGGATATTTCACAAGTGCTGAATCTCTTGTCCTGTCGTCTGTTCTGTGATGCTCTCCGTCTGGATTATCCTCCATCTATCTACAACTATGACCTGTGTGTGTGTGTGTGTGTGTGTGTGTGTGTGTGTGTGTGTGTGTGTGTGTGTGTGTGTGTGTGTGTGTGTGTGTGTGTGTGTGTGTGTGTGTGTGTGTTCTCACAAGCAGATTAATCCAGTGCTCTCTGAGAGCAAACATCTCCTGCAGCAGCTTGCCGTCCTACCCGACACACACCTGTACACACAGGCAGACAGGAAGACAGGCTGACAGGCATGCAGACAGGAAGGCAGGCTCACAGGCAGACAGACAGGAAGACAGGCTTACAGGCAGACAGGAAGACAGGCTGACAGGCATGCAGACAGGAAGACAGGCTCACAGGCAGACAGACAGGAAGACAGGCTTACAGGCAGACAGGAAGACAGGCTGACAGCCATGCAGACAGGCTGACAGGCAGGCAGACAGGAAGACAGGCTCACAGGCAGACAGGAAGACAGGCAGACAGGCAACCATGTGCACCACAAAACGGGTTCTACTTCTGTCAGTCTGGCAGTGACACTATGGAGAAGAGGTGACCTACAAATAGCCAGAAAGGGAGTGAACAAACGTAACACAACACGCATAAGCTGTAAGAGCTTTTCCTTGAATATGTTTCAGACACACACACACACACACACACACACACACACACACACACACACAATCACAGTATATTTCATTACAAAGCGTGCTCAGCAACTGTGGGTTTTGAGTTACACCACTTGTTTCCTCCGGCGGCCCGGTCTGTCAGGAGGCAGGTGAGAGCAGGGGAACATGGGAGACTGGAGGTGTCAGCAGCTACCCCCCCCCCCCCCCCCCCCAACGACAGTGTCCTTCCTCATGAGTTGTGTGAATAACAGAGTGCCTAACGACAGTGTTCCTAGGCCTAACGACAGTGTTCCTATTGGTCAGCCAGGTTCTGGTCCTGAGGGGCTGCTCTCCTGCTGATATAATTAACCCCTGTACATTAAACTCTGATAAAGCTCTGATTAGAACTAGCCTGTAATGATTAGGCCTTGGGAATGATTACTAGTGCAGAGAAGGCACAGATAGAGCGCAGGCGTTTGCAACGCTCACAGCCCTCCAGAACTCCATGCAGTCACACCCTCTTGACAGTCAATGGCGCAGTTAATGCAATCACTTGAAGTGGAACAAAGTTAACTGTAGGTGAAAAGTCAAAGGCAATCTAGAAAGTAGAAGTACTGTTGGAATGGACAGTTTGAATCCCAGGTATATCAGTCTGATGGTAAGGGCTTTGTGTGTGACAGGAGAGGAGTGAGAGGAGCCTCTGCTTCTTCAGAGAGTATAGACAGTTGACGGCTCTCTCTATACCTCACACACACACACACACACACACACTGGGCTGGAGGATATTATCTCACTGTTTACCTATGGTCAGACAAGGGTAAAGCCCCTCGTGGGGAAAATAAGTCAACCAGGAACATTCTCCTCTGCCAAGGTAAATCAAACATCATCAACTCTGATCATAATACAGTTACTATGCAACCGGTCCATCCTGCAATACAGTATGTGGTTGTTCTTATATTGAATAAAGAAAATGTCATATATTTTCTAGTAACCAGTTTCCATACAATGTCAATGCAGCATCATTCAGAGCCACTTGAAGTGTCTCTGGACTTGACAATACTGTTACATGTCCCTTTAATAATTGCACACACAAATCAGTTATCTTTCCAATGATTCAGTATTATTACAGAAACACTGAGATTCATAAACTCTGTCTGGACTCTGCAGGGGCTGTATAGCTTGAAGAGCTAGAGTTGAAACAATGCAGCACTCCCATCTCTCCTTTACAAACAGAGAGTCGATCTCCCAATGACTCTGCTTTACAAACAGAGAGTCGTTCTCCTAATAACTCTCCTTTACAAACAGAGAGTCGTTCTCCTAATAACTCTCCTTTACAAACAGAGAGTCGATCTCCCAATAACTCTTCTTTACAAACAGAGAGTCGTTCTCCTAATAACTCCCCCTTACAAGCAGATATCAGTTCGTCCAACGACTCTCCTTTACAAGCAGAGAGTTGTTCTCCCAATGACTCTCCTTTAGAAACAGAAAGTCGATCTCCCAATGACTCTCCTTTACAAACAGAGAGTTGTTCTCCTAATAACTCCCCCTTACGAGCAGATATCCGTTCGTCCAACGACTCTCCTTTACAAGCAGAGAGTTGTTCTCCCAATGACTCTCCTTTACAAGCAGAGAGTTGTTCTCCCAATGCCTCTCCTTTACAAGCAGAGAGTTGTTCCCCCAAGGACTCTCCTTTACAAGCAGGGATTTGTTCCCCCAAGGACTCTCCTTTACAAGCAGAGTCGTTCTCTCAATGATTCTTCTTTACAAGCAGAGAGTTGTTCTCCCAAGGACTCTCCTTTACAAGCAGAGTCATTCTCCCAATGACCCTCCTTTACAAGCAGGGAGTCGTTCTCCCAATGATTCTCCTTTACAAGCAGAGAGTTGTTCTCCCAATGATTCTCCTTTACAAGCAGAGTCGTTCTCCCAATGACTCTCCTTTACAAGCAGGGAGTCGTTCTCCCAATGACTCTCCTTTACATGCACAGAGTCGTTCTCCAAATGACTCTCCTTTACAAGCAGGGAGTCGTTCTCCAAATGACTCTCCTTTACAAGCAGGGAGTTGTTCTCCTAATGACCTTGTGCATGAAAATGATTTAGAAACGGCTGCCGTGTAGCAATAAAGCTAGATGGAAGTAATGAGAGAACTGATCTCGCTATCTCTTACCATCCATCACCCCGCTCTCTCTCTCCATCCCTCTGATTTTCAGATTTTAACAGAGATTATACAAGAAATGTACAGAGAGAATACAATTGATGTTTACTGCATGCTAGCATCAAAGGTACTGCCACTGCAGCCTCCGCAGCTTATCCACACCACATCAAACATGCTTTATATTTTATATCTATCTGTCCTTCCAGCATGGCGTGCTGGCCCCTCTCCTGGTGCCTACGGTGCCATCAGAGAGCAGGGTGATTGGTGGTACCGAGAGGCCCAGCAGGAGAACTGAGGCACCAACAGGTGGTCTGGAACACAATGAGCACCAGGGACTGGCACACACATGCGTCGCAGCGCACGCACACACGCACACACGCACACACGCACACACACACACACACACATACACCCTAACGTAAACTATACATACAAAAGTATGTGGACACCCCTATTTCAGCCACACCAGTTGCTGACAGGTGTATAAAATTGAGCACACTGCCATACAATCTCCATAGAGAAACATAGAATGGCCTTAGACTTTCAATGTGGCACCGTCATAGTATGCCACCTTTCCAACAAGTCAGTTCATCAAATTTCTGCCCTGCTAGAGCTGCCCCGGTCAACTGTAAGTGCTATTACTGTGAAGTGGAAACGTCTAGGAGCAACAACTGCTCAGCCACGAAGTGGTGGGCCACACATCCTCACAGAACGAGAACGCCGAAGGCTGAAGGTTGTAACGTGTAAAAATAATCTCTCCTCAGTTGCAACACTCCCTACCGAGTTCCAAACTGCCTCTGGAAGCAATGTCAGCACAATAACTGTTTGTCGGGAGCTTCATGAAATGGGTTTCCATGGTCGAGCAGCCACACAAGCTAAAGATCAGCATGTGCAATGCTAAGCGTTGGCTGGAGTGGTGTAAAGCTCGCCGACATTGGACTCTGGAGCAGTGGAAACACATTTTCTGGAGTGAAGAATCACGCTTCACTATCTGGCGGTCCAACAGACAAATCTGGGTTTAATGTATGCCAGGAGAACGCAACCTGATCAAATGCATAGTAACAACTGTAAAGTTTGGTGGATGAGGAACAATGGTCGGCGGCTGTTTTTCATGGTTCAGGCTAGGACCCTTAGTTCCAGTGGAGGGAAATCTTAACGCTACAGCATACAATGACATTCTAGATGATTCTGTGCTTCCAACTTTGTGACAACAGTTTGGGGAGGCACTTTTCTGTTTCAGCATGACAATGCCCCCATAAACAAAGCGAGGTCTATACAAAAATGGTTTGTCAAGGTGGGTGTGGAAAAACTTGATTGGCCTGCACAGAGCCCTGACCTCAACCCCATGGAACACCTTTGGGATGAATTGAAACGCTGACTGTGAGCCAGGCCTAACCGCCCAACATCAGTGCCCGACCTGTTCATGTGGCTGAATGGAAGCAAGTCTCCACAGCAATGTTCCAACATCACGTGGAAAGCCTTCCCAGAAGAGTGGAGGCTGTTATAGCAGCAATGTTCCAACATCTAGTGGAAAGCCTTCCCAGAAGAGTGGAGGCTGTTATAGCAGCAATGTTCCAACATCTAGTGGAAAGCCTTCCCAGAAGAGTGGAGGCTGTTATAGCAGCAATGTTCCAACATCTAGTGGAAAGCCTTCCCAGAAGAGTGGAGGCTGTTATAGCAGCAATGTTCCAACATCTAGTGGAAAGCCTTCCCAGAAGAGTGGAGGCTGTTATAGCAGCAATGTTCCAACATCTAGTGGAAAGCCTTCCCAGAAGAGTGGAGGCTGTTATAGCAGCAAAGGGGCAATTTTGTAATGAGATGTTCGACGAGCAGGTGTCCACATACTTTTGGTGATGTAGGGTAGCATTCCAGAGGGACATCAGAGACTGTAACGTTCTCTGTTTCACGGAAACGTGGCTCACTGGAGAGACGCAATCCGAAGCGGTGCAGCCAGCGGGTTTCTCCACGCATCGCGCGGACAGAAACAAACATCTTTCTGGTAAGAAGAGGGGCGGGGGCGTATGCCTTATGGCCAACGTGACATGGTGTGATGAAAGAAACATACAGGAACTCAAATCCTTCTGTTCACCTGATTTAGAATTCCTCACAATCAAATGTAGACCGCATTATCTACCAAGAGAATTCTCTTCGATTATAATCACAGCCGTATATATCCCCCCCCAAGCAGACACATCGATGGCTCTGAACAAACTTTATTTAACTCTCTGCAAACTGGAAACGATTTATCCGGAGGCTGCATTCATTGTAGCTGGGGATTTTAACAAGGCTAATCTGAAAACAAGACTCCCTAAATTTTATCAGCATATCGATTGCGCAACCAGGGGTGGAAAGACCCTGGATCATTGTTACTCTAACTTCCGCGACGCATATAAGGCCCTGCCCCGCCCCCCTTTCGGAAAAGCTGACCACGACTCCATTTTGTTGATCCCTGCCTACAGACAGAAACTAAAACAAGAAGCTCCCACGCTGAGGTCTGTCCAACGCTGGTCCGACCAAGCTGACTCCACACTCCAAGACTGCTTCCATCACGTGGACTGGGAGATGTTTCGTATTGCGTCAGCCAACAACATTGACGAATACGCTGATTCGGTGTGCGAGTTCATTAGAACGTGCGTTGAAGATGTCGTTCCCATAGCAGCGATTAAAACATTCCCCAACCAGAAACCGTGGATTGATGGCAGCATTCGTGTGGAACTGAAGGCGCGAACCACTGCTTTTAATCAGGGCAAGGTGTCTGGTAACATGACTGAATACAAACAGCGCAGCTATTCCCTCCGCAAGGCTATCAAACAAGCTAAGCGCCAGTACAGAGACAAAGTAGAATCTCAATTCAACGGCTCAGACACAAGAGGCATGTGGCAGGGTCTACAGTCAATCACGGACTACAGGAAGAAACCCAGCCCAGTCACGGACCAGGATGTCTTGCTCCCAGGCAGACTAAACAACTTTTTTGCTCGCTTTGAGGACAATACAGTGCCACTGACACGGCCTGCAACGAAAACATGCGGTCTCTCCTTCACTGCAGCCGAAGTGAGTAAGACATTTAAACGTGTTAACCCTCGCAAGGCTGCAGGCCCAGACGGCATCCCCAGCCGCCCCCTCAGAGCATGCGCAGACCAGCTGGCCGGTGTGTTTACGGACATATTCAACCAATCCCTATACCAGTCTGCTGTTCCCACATGCTTCAAGAGGGCCACCATTGTTCCTGTTCCCAAGAAAGCTAAGGTAACTGAGCTAAACGACTACCGCCCCGTAGCACTCACATCCGTCATCATGAAGTGCTTTGAGAGACTAGTCAAGGACCATATCACCTCCACCCTACCTGACACCCTTGACCCACTCCAATTTGCTTACCGCCCAAATAGGTCCACAGACGATGCAATCTCAACCACACTGCCCTAACCCATCTGGACAAGAGGAATACCTATGTGAGAATGCTGTTCATCGACTACAGCTCGGCATTCAACACCATAGTACCCTCCAAGCTCGTCATCAAGCTCGAGACCCTGGGTCTCGACCCCGCCCTGTGCAACTGGGTACTGGACTTCCTGACGGGCCGCCCCCAGGTGGTGAGGGTAGGCAACAACATCTCCTCCCCGCTGATCCTCAACACTGGGGCCCCACAAGGGTGCGTTCTGAGCCCTCTCCTGTACTCCCTGTTCACCCACGACTGCGTGGCCACGCACGCCTCCAACTCAATCATCAAGTTTGCGGACGACACAACAGTGGTAGGCTTGATTACCAACAACGACGAGACGGCCTACAGGGAGGAGGTGAGGGCCCTCGGAGTGTGGTGTCAGGAAAATAACCTCACACTCAACGTCAACAAAACTAAGGAGATGATTGTGGACTTCAGGAAACAGCAGAGGGAACACCCCCCCATCCACATCGATGGAACAGTAGTGGAGAGGGTAGCAAGTTTTAAGTTCCTCGGCATACACATCACAGACAAACTGAATTGGTCCACTCACACAGACAGCATCGTGAGGAAGGCGCAGCAGCGCCTCTTCAACCTCAGGAGGCTGAAGAAATTCGGCTTGTCACCAAAAGCACTCACAAACTTCTACAGATGCACAATCGAGAGCATCCTGGCGGGCTGTATCACCGCCTGGTATGGCAACTGCACCGCCCTCAACCGTAAGGCTCTCCAGAGGGTAGTGAGGTCTGCACAACGCATCACCGGGGGCAAACTACCTGCCCTCCAGGACACCTACACCACCCGATGCTACAGGAAGGCCATAAAGATCATCAAGGACATCAACCACCGGAGCCACTGCCTGTTCACCCCGCTGTCATCCAGAAGGCGAGGTCAGTACAGGTGCATCAAAGCTGGGACCGAGAGACTGAAAAACAGCTTCTATCTCAAGGCCATCAGACTGTTAAACAGCCACCACTAACATTGAGTGGCTACTGCCAACACACTGTCAATGCCACTGACTCTACTCCAGCCACTTTAATCATGGGAATTGATGGGAAATGATGTAAATATATCACTAGCCACTTTAAACAATGCTACCTTATATAATGTTACTTACCCTACATTATTCATCTCATATGCATACGTAGATACTGTACTCTATATCATCGACTGCATCCTTATGTAATACATGTATCACTAGCCACTTTAACTATGCCACTTGGTTTACATACTCATCTCATATGTATATACTGTACTCGATATCATCTACTGTATCTTGCCTATGCTGCTCTGTACCATCACTCATTCATATATCTTTATGTACATATTCTTTATCCCCTTACACTGTGTATAAGACAGTAGTTTTTTTTGGGAATTGTTAGTTAGATCACTTGTTCGTTATTACTGCATTGTCGGAACTAGAAGCACAAGCATTTCGCTACACTCGCATTAACATCTGCTAACCATGTGTATGTGACAAATAAATTTGATTTGATTTGATTTGATTTTTGATGTAGTGTAAGTGGTTTGAGGATCTATAGTTTGAATAAACAGTGAATAGTATTAATTTGTATCAATGTTTACATACTGCTTTACAGTTGTGGAAAAAGTAGACAATTGTCATACTTGAGAAAAAGTACAGATACCTTAATTAATAGAAAGTTACTCAAGTAAAAGTGAAAGTCACCCAGTAAAATACTACTTGAAAAGTATTTGGTTTTAAATATACTTAAATATCAAAAGTAAATGTAATTGCTAAAATCTACTAGTATCAAAAGTAAAAGTATAAATAATTTCAAATTCCTTATTTTAAGCAAAGCAGACTGCACCATTTTCTTGTCTTTAAAATGTATGGACAGCCAGGGGCACACTACAGCACTCAGACATTATTTACAAAAGATGCATTTGTGTTTAGTGAGGCTGCCAGATCAGAGGCAGGAGGGATGACCACGTGTTCTCTTGATAAGTGCGTGAATTGGACCATTTCCCTGTCCTGCTAAGCATTCATGTAACTAGTACTTTTGTGTGTCAGGGAAAATGTATGGAGTAAAAAGTACATTATATTTTTAGGAATGTAGTGAAGTAAAAGTAAAAGTAGTCAAAAATATAAATAGTAAAGTACAGATACCCCATGAAATGACTTACGTAGTACTTTAAAGGATTTTTACTTAGGGGCTTTACACCACAGCTGCTTTACTCATCTCATATTTATATAATGTATTCTATTATACTTTATTGTAGTCAATGCCACTCAGACATTGCTCAATCTAATATTTATATATTTCTTAATTCCATTCTTTTACTTTTAGATTTGTGTGTATTGTGTTGAATCGTTTTTTGATACTACTGCAGTGGTGGAGCTAAGAACACAAGCATTTCGCTACGCCTACAATAACATCTGCTAAATATGTGTTGATGACCAATAAATATTGATGTGATTTGATGTGCCTCCTGAGAGAGGAAGCATTTGACCTGAATTGTTAATGCCAATGTCCTAGTCAATACCTCCCCCAGCCACAGACACCTACTGAGCCAGGTCAGACACCTACTGAGCCAGGTCAGACACCTACTGAGCCAGGTCAGACACCTATTGAGCCAGGTCAGACACCTACTGAGCCAGGTCAGACACCTACTGAGCCAGGTCAGACACCTACTGAGCCAGGTCAGACACCGACTTAGCCAGGTCAGACACCTACTGAGCCAGGTCAGACACCTACTGAGCCAGGTCAGACACCTACTGAGCCAGGTCAGCAACCTACTGAGCCAGGTCAGCACACCTACTGAGCCAGGTCAGACACCTACTGAGCCAGGTCAGACACCTACTGAGCCAGGTCAGCCACCTACTGAACCAGGTCAGCACACCTACTGAGCCAGGTCAGACACCTATTGAGCCAGGTCAGACACCTACTGAGCCAGGTCAGACACCGACTTACCCAGGTCAGACACCGACTTAGCCAGGTCAGACACCTACTGAGCCAGGTCAAACACTTACTGAGCCAGGTCAGACACCTACTGAGCCAGGTCAGACACCTACTGAACCAGGTCAGACACCTATTGAGCCAGGTCAGACACCTACTGAGCCAGATCAGACACCGACTTAGCCAGGTCAGACACCGACTTAGCCAGGTCAGCCACCTACTGAACCAGATCAGCACACCTACTGAACCAGATCAGCACACCTACTGAGCCAGATCAGACACCTACTGAGCCAGGTCAGACACCGACTTAGCCAGGTCAAACACCTACTGAGCCAGGTCAGACACCTACTGAGCCAGGTCAGACACCTACTGAGCCAGGTCAGACACCTACTGAGCCAGGTCAGCCACCTACTGAGCCAGGTCAGCCACCTACAGAGTCAGGGTCACTCAGTAACAGCCTCTATAGCCTGTGTCTCATACCAGGCCAGACCATTCCCTCATCAGCCTGTCTGAGAGATCAATGATTCCCCCACACCCAGCTCACTGTACACTTGCTCAAAACTGTATTGATTTATTTATTTCACCTTTATTTAACCAGGTAGGCCAGTTGAGAACAAGTTCTCATTTGCAACTGCGACCTGGCCAAGATAAAGCAATGCACATACAACAACACAGAGTAACACATGGAATAAACAAACATACAGTCAATAATACAGTAGAAAAAGTATATGTACAGAATGTGCAAATGAGGTAGGATAAGGGAAGTAAAGGCAATAAATAGGCCATGTTGGCGAAGTAACTACAATATAGCAATTAAACACTGGAATGGTAGATGTGCAGAAGATGAATGTGCAAGTATAGATACTGGGGTCCAAAGAAGCAAGATAAATACATAAATACAGTATGGGGATGAGGTAGTTGGATGGGCTATGTACAGGTGCAGTGATCTGTAAGCTGCTCTGACAGCTGGTGCTTAAAGCTAGTGAGGGAGATATGAGTCTCCAGCATCAGTGATTTTTGCAGTTCGTTAAAGTCATTGGCAGCAGAGAACTGGAAGGAAAGGTGGCAAAAGGAAGAATTGGCTTTGGGGGTGACCAGTGATATATACCTGCTGAAACCAGATTGCATAGCGGAAAAGGTACGGTGGGATTCGAAATGGTCGGTAATCTGTTTGTTAACTTGGCTTTCGAAGACCTTTGAAAGGCAGGGTAGGATAGATATAGGTCTGTAACAGTTTGGGTCTAGAGTGTCTCCCTCTTTGAAGAGGGGGATGACTGCGGCAGCTTTCCAATCTTTGGGAATCTCAGACGATACGATAGAGAGGTTGAACAGGCTAGTAATAGGGGTTGCAACAATTTCTGCAGATAATTTTAGAAAGATATGGTCCAGATTGTCTAGCCCGGCTGATTTGAAGGGGTCCAGATTTTGCAACTCTCAGAACATCAGCTATCAGCTAGTTTCTGTGGGGAGTGGAGGGCTGTTGATCGGGGTAGGGGTAGCCAGGTGGAAAGCATGGCCAGCCGTGGAAAATTGCTTGTTGAAAATCTCAATAATAGTGGCTTTATCGCTGGTGACAGTGTTTCCTAGCCTCAGTGCAGTGGGCAGCTGGGAGGAGGTGCTCTTATTCTCCATGGACTTTACAGTGTCCCAGAACTTTTTTTAGTTTGTGCTACAGGATGCAAATTTCTGCTTGAAAAACTAGCCGTAGCTTTCCTAACTGCCTGTGTATATGGTGAGGTGAGGAAGGCACTTTTTAAGATGGCGAGGAAGGCACTTTTAAAGAATAACCAGGCATCCTCTACTGATGAGGTCAAGATCCTTCCTGGATACCCAAGCCAGGTCAATTAGAAAGGCCTGCTCGCTGAAGTGTTTTAGGGAGCGTTTGACAGTGATGAGGGGTGGTCGTTTGACCGTAGACCCATTACGGATGCAGGCAATGAGGCAGTGATCCCTGAGATCTTGGTTGAAAACATCAGAGGTGTATTTGGAGGGCAAGTTGGTTAGGATGATATCTATGAGGTTGCCCGTGTTTACGTATTTGGGGTTGTACCTGGTGGGTTCATTGATCATTTGTGTGAGATTGAGGGCATCAAGCTTAGATTGTATGATGGCCGGAGTGTTAAGCATGTCCCAGTTTAGGTCACCTAGCAGCACGAGCTCTGAAGATAGATGGGTGGCAATCAATTCACAAATGGTGTCCAGGGCACAGCTGGGGGCAGAGGGTGGTCTATAGCAAGCGGCAAAGGTGAGAGAATTGTTTCTGGAAAGGTGGATTTTTAAAAGTAGAAGCTCAAATTGTTTGGGTACAGACCTGGATAGTAAAGACAGAACTCTGCAGGCTATCTCTGCAGTAGATTGCAACTCCGCCCCCTTTTTATGCAGTTCTATCTTGTCGGAAAATGTTATCGTTAGGGATTGAAATTTCAGGGGTTTTGGTGGTCTTCCTAAGCCAGGATTCCGACACGGCTAGGACATCCGGGTTGGCAGAGTGTGCTAAAGTAGTGAAAAAACTAACTTGGGGAGGAGGCTTCTAATGTTTAACATGCATGAAACCAAGGCTTTTACGGTTACAGAAGTCAACAAATGAGAGCACCCGGGGAGTAGGAGTGGAGCTAGGCACTGCAGGGCCTGGATTAACCAGAGAAACAGAGGAAGAGTAGAATAAGTGTGCGGCTAAAGGCTTTCAGAACTGGTCGTCTAGTACGTTCAGAACAGAGAGTAAAAGGAGCAGGGTTCTGGGCGCGATAGAATAGATTCAAGGCATAATGTACAGACAAAGGTATGGTAGGATGTGAGTACATTGGAGGTAAACATAGGCATTGAGTAATGATGAGAGAGATATTGTCTCTCGAGACGTTTAAACCAGGTGATGTCACTGCATATGTGGGAGGTGGAACTAAATGGTTGGTTAAGGCATATTGAGCAGGGCTAGAGGCTCTACAGTGAAATAAGACTAACCAGGACAGTAATGGACAAGGCATATTGATGTTAGTGAGCCGGGTGATCATAGCGGTCCAGTGAGTGGTTGGGCTGCCTGGAGACACCACCTGGTTTAAATTCAGACAGCTAGCAGGCCGGGGATAGCAAACTAGCAGAAGGGCCTTAGAGGGACTTCACGACGGAGGAAAGTTCGTTTTAGCCTCCTCGTGCGGTGACGTCAATAGACCAGTTGTAATGGATTAGTAGGGTTCCAAGTAGCAGAGGGGTCCAAATCCAATTGGTATAGTGGCCCAAGAAATTGGCCGATGGATCTATTCAGCTAACAGCCCAATATGCTCTAGACAGCTAGTTGGCCACGGCTAGCAGCTAGCAGATGGGCATTCAGGGGACGTCACAACGTAGGGTCCAGTTGAGTACCCTCTCGAGCAGATTACGTCGTAGTCTACCGGCAGTAGAAGGGGCCCGGTATTGTAGCCCAGGAGTGGCTGATGGGCCTTTTCAGCTAGCTGGGAGAATGGGCCTAGCATGGGCTAGCTCCAGGCTAATTGGTGCTTGCTTTGGGACAGACATTAGCCAGGAGTAGTCACACGGATAGCAGTTGGCTAGCTGCGATGATCCAGGTGAAAAGTTTCAGAGCTTGCGATAGGAATCCAGGGATATGGAGAGGAAATAGGTCCGGTATGCTCTGGTTTGAGTCGCGTTGAACAAACTGGCGAGAGCTTTCAGAGCTAAAGGTTAGCTGATGACCGCTAGCAGTGGTTAGCTGACTACTAGCTAGTAGCTAATGAGCTGGCTAGCTTCTGTCGGGGGATTCCGGTTCCGAGCTAAAGGTTAGCTGATGACCGCTAGCAGTGGTTAGCTGACTACTAGCTAGTAGCTAATGAGCTGG